>NC_036655.1:6107657-6131733 GCF_002806865.2 Cucurbita pepo subsp. pepo | reverse complement strand
TTTTTTTTTTTTTTTTTTTTTTTTTTTTTTTTTTTTTTTTTTTTTTTTTTTTTTTTTTTTTTTTTTTTTTTTTTTTGTAATAAATAAATACTCGTAATGAAAAATGTTTAAAATCTTCAAATGTTCCATAAAATATATATATATATATATATATATATATATATATATATATATATATATATATNATATATATATATATATATATATATTTTAATTTAATTTTCAATAATGAAACCACCAGTGAAAATCTCTCCCTACTAGACGCATGTTTTAAAACTTTGAGGAAAACTAGAAGAGAAGATCCAAAGGACGTAATATTTTCTAGCGGTGAACTTGGACTATTACATTGTGCCCTGTCGTTCAAATCTAAACATTTTTGGGTCAGTATTGAAAAAAAAAAACAAATTATACCATAAAAGATCCTATAGAAAAAAAAACATCAATCAATGAATTAAGTGATTAATTAAGTAGGCACATCAAAAGTGACGGATCAAAGTACGTTGTCGCCTTCTTATTTTTAGAGTTTGGTGTTAGATATAATCAAAGCCAAAATCCCATTTTCAATGAAAAGCCATAAATTAAAAGCAAAATAATAATGCATTGTATGAACATGTAAGGTTGGTAGAATTTCTACCAAATTCTATTGCAAAGACAAGCCCATGTTTTCTTTTGAGCACTAAAAGCACAAACTTTTATTCATTCCATTGCCAACACAACCCAAAAACAAGTGAATTTGCACATGGGTTTCGAGCTAAATTCGTGCATCGTAGTGGTTCGGTCGATATAATCAGATCCATTCACTTGCTAAAAAGAATATCACGAACTAACTTCATAACAAAAGTTATCGACTTACTTAAACCTAATTCAATTTCAACAAATTACCCGCTCGAGACTTGACGTGATTTACGTCGATATGATTAATTATTATGCCGAGAAGTCCAAGTAGATTGGTTATGTAGTTTGCTTGTGGTTTGTGATTTCCTAGCTAAAGTTGAAATGAGTGGCTAAACTATATTGATAACTTATCTTAAGGACAAGACAATGTATCATTAAAAAAGATGGAATATTTTTGTCTGATGTCTTTGTCAAAAGTGTTGTCCATCCACTTGTCATTTGAAGTTTGAACATTCTTAACTTCATCAATTAGGTGTCCTTTTTAGTAGAGATGTGTAGCTTTCAACCATTCCAATTGGCTTCCGATCAAACCCTAATGAATGATTCTCGAGTTATTGTTTGAATCAAATGGACGTTTGTTTGTATGATAAGCGATTATGGTTTAATTCTAGTATTTAACGTGCAATGCTTCATACCCAGAATTTGAATTTGGATTTAGAGTTTGGATTCAGCACCTGATGAGTTCGGTATTCTCCAACATCGAAAAAGACCAGTTTATGAAACTTCTTACCCTCTGAATGGAAATAAAGAAAATTGCAAAATGTTGTTAGAATGCAAAAGAACAAGGAAGAAAAACAGAATGGAGTTTCTCATTTAAGAGCGATTCGAGAGCCATAAGAACAAGTCTATCTTCAGGTTCTCTCTCAAGCGCAAAAGAGAGATTTGGCAATTCCGGATGTTCCATGAACGGAAAAAAAGTCGGCTTGCATCAGGCTCCACAGCCAACCACATCGATATATGGCAAACATACTCGGGGGGGGGGGGGTGGGGGGGGGGGGGGGGGGGGGGGGAGCAAACTCTCCGTGTGGGGACATCCCTGGGCCGGAAGCGCTTTTCTTTCTTTTTCGTCACACTTGCAACATCGTAACGTTCTCTATTTGCCTTGAAATGTTGTTAAGAGTGAAGATTTTTGCTTACGTACTGCTCCATATCTAAGATTCGAATCAAGATATAGCCCATGATAGGGTCCCGTTCCTTACTTATCTTGAAATGTAGTAAAGAGTAGAGACTGTCCCTACACTATGAGATCCCACGTTAGTGAGAGAAGTGAAAGAGAAACGTTAAAGAAGACAATATCTGCTAGTGGTAGGCTTCGGTTGTTACAACTGTTTAAAAGCATCATTTTCTTAGCATATAAGGTTATTTGAACAGATGTTCCAACGAAATTAAAGACTTAGATAAAGTATTTGTGGCCAATACTAGAAGATATTGAGAACCGGAAGTTTTACTTATACATTTATTATGAACGCGACATCGACCTCATTACAAAATCTTAATATTATTAATAAAATATTCTCCCTATATTTTGTCGATAGGTCGACATTTTCATGTTTATACCTTCGACCTGAATTGATAAATATGTTTTTTTAATAAAAAGAAAATAAAAGAAAAAGAACAAAAATCAATATAAGCATGAACATGTGCATGTTTTTATATTTTAACGTAACAATTAGATCTAATTTATTATTAAAATTAAGATTCTTACGAATATTCTCCCATATAATATAATATTCGTTTGTCTTTGTTGTAATTTTGGAGACGGTTGGTTAAAATATATAACGTTTATATAAAAAAAATTAAAAAATTAAAAAATTAAAAAATTACCATAATAAATAGTGAGAAAATATTTAATTTAATTTAGTTGAATACCATATTCAAAATTAAAAATTAAAAATATATAACGTTTATATAAAAAAAAAATTAAAAATTAATTTTTAACCATTTTAAATATTTAATTTAGTTGAATACCATATTCAAAATGTGATTAATTAGAGCTTAATTTTATCTTATATAACAAATTTTTTAAATTAATTATTGGCATAATAATGCAATTAGTAGGTAAGCTACCAAGTATTTCATTTTCAAAACTTTATTATAATTTCATATTCCTTTGAAATTTATGATTAAATTTTATATTTGAATAAAAAAATATTAAAAAAAAACATTTTGACAGGAGAATCTTTTCACATGATGAACAGCCGGTCGGGACTCCACTAATTTAATTACTTATTAATATAATTTCCCCCTTAAATGTGTATTTATATTTTAGAAATATTGATAATTATGAATAATTTTTTAATATTTATTCCTCTTAATTATTTTCACAAAGTATTGGTTTTAAAAAAATATCTATAAAGTACTAAAAAAACTAAAAAGATTGATTATTTTAAAATAAAAAATTAATACAGACCAAATGAGACAAGGCGTTTTTGTTTAAGGATAGAATTTTAGTATTTGAGAGAAACAAATCTTATCTTTACAGGAACGATATCAACTTTTGTCTCCAATAAATTTGGATCCAAGTAATCGTGAATTTTAATTATTAACTTATTGATAAAAAAAAATTATATATATTTTAATCAGCTAAGCTATGTTACGTTCATATATAATTCAACAAACCTCTTACCTATAAGAATGATTAAAATTGTCGGGTTTTTTTTTTCTTTTTGAAACGCATGAATAAAAAAAGATGAACGAAGGAACTAAGACTACAGTTGAACGAGGATAATCATGAAATATAGTTACTATTTTTCTTTTTTTCAACTATAAAAATTTTAAAATTGAAAAGTGTTTAATTAGAGCAATTATAGAACTAAATTCAAAAAAAAAAATTATTTTAAAATATAAATAATACATTTTTTTTTTGAGATTTTAAATTTGGACCAGACAGGAAGAATCTTCTGGAATTTATTTAATTTATGAATGCAGAGTCAATTATTTCTATATATATATATTTTTTTTTTTACTTTTGATTTTATATAATAATAATAATAAATTATATATAAAAATAAATAAAAACCCGAAGCAGACCACTCTTCTTGACCCAATAATTATCGAGAATCATACTCTGCCATCTAAATAAATGACGAATACATGAATAAATCGATTCTATATCTAAATTAGATGTGAAAAATTTGATAATTATAATTTATATGCGAATAAAATGTTTATTATTATTTTTTTATTTATGATTTGCATTGAAAATTCCATATTAGATAATTTAATTTATTTATTGCTCGCATATAAATAAAACAATATGAAATTACAATCATATCCCATCCTTTTCATAAAATTAGGTGAACGATTTTTTATCGTTATTCTCATCTTACGAAAAATTTAATATATTCTATATATTTTCTTGACCCAATATTTTTATTATTCTCAAATTTAAAAAACAAAAGTAAATATTTTATTAAAAATGAGTGTTATTAGGTTATATTTATATTTTAGGTCAAATTAATAAAAATATCTAAATTTTCGAACAAAAATTTTAATAATACACTTAAACTTAAAAATAAAAAAATAAAAAAAATATTTATTTAGTTTTTAATAGAAATAATCAAACACCTTGTTTAAAAAATACACCGTCTTTTTAACTTTCATATTCATTAATATTTTAAACTTTTTTAAAAATTAAAAAATACATTTAGTTACGTAGTTAATGAATTAAATATAATTTTGAGTAAAATGATTAATTAAATAGAAAATAAAATTATATGATTAAAATATTACGATAGACAATTAAAAGGTAATTTCTATATTTAAATATGATTTCCATATTCATATAAAATAAGAATATTGTAAAAAGTAATAATTAAATAGAAAAGTTAATGCCCATAGTTAATCATGCAATATTGCGTACACGACAACTAAGTCTACGTGTATTTTCATAAATAGATACCTATTTAATGCCTTTAAAAGATACATTTAACTTATTTTTCCTTAATTTTTATAAATATTTAAAAAAAAAATAATATATATATTATTTGGATTTAATGAAATTTAATAAAAGGATTGAAATTAAATTTATTTATAAACCGTAAATGTTGCGTAATAAAATTGAACTTTGGAGAAAACCGGAAGAGGGGTAGACTCGTAACTATACATAATCCGATGGGCGGTTTTAAAGAGTGGGCCCTGACTGTGGAGGCCCACCAGTGTGGCCCATTTAGCTTCCCAATGGTGGCGTTGAAAGAGCCATGACGTCAGAACGGCAAATAGCAGAATCTACCGCCACGATTCTGACACCTGCTCACCATCAAGATCTAATAATGACCGTCCGATCATTTCTTTGGTATCAGGTGTCAAAAAGGTAATTTCGTAATTCCCGTCGCTATAAAATGGGGAAGAAAATGCAGAGAATCAAGGGGACGAAGGAGCGAACATCCGCTGATAATCGGAGGTCCTTGAAAACCCTAGAAGGGAGATTTCAGTGGGAGAGAGTTTGCAGAGAAGACGCCCTCTTAGGGAATGCAGAGAGATGAGAGGAGCGCTGTTGACGAGTTTCATCTCTAATGGTCGAGCAGGCAAGTGCATCCGCGGCCGGAATTGTCACCGGAAACACGTCGAAGACGGGTGATCCATTTTCCCCCTTTCTCTTCCTCTTCAGATCCCTACGCTTTAATTAAGTAAGCTAAGAAAAAACAAGGCGAGAAAGAATCGTTTGTATATACCAGTACTTTCGTGTTTTAATCTTTGAGAAAAGATCGAATCCATGGCGGAGAAGGACAGAGACGGTCATTCTGGTGTTCTCCATGGGAAGTATGAGTTAGGTCGGCTTCTAGGGCATGGAACTTTTGCTAAGGTTTACCATGCCCGGAACTTGCAGACTGGGACGAACATGGCGATGAAGGTTGTTGGGAAGGAGAAGGTCATAAAAGTCGGTATGATGGAGCAGATCAAGAGAGAGATCTCTGTGATGAAGATGGTGAAGCATCCGAATATTGTCGAGCTTCATGAGGTTATGGCGAGCAAATCGAAGATCTATTTCGCTATGGAGCTTGTTCGAGGCGGGGAACTGTTTTCCAAAATTGCTAGAGGTCGATTGAGAGAGGATGTGGCTAGAGTTTACTTTCAGCAGCTGATTTCTGCGATCGATTTCTGCCACAGTCGGGGGGTTTACCATCGCGACCTCAAACCGGAGAATCTTCTTCTCGACGACGACGGAAACCTTAAGGTAACTGATTTTGGACTCAGCGCATTTTCAGAGCACTTGAAACAGGATGGATTGTTGCACACAACTTGTGGTACGCCAGCGTACGTTGCGCCGGAGGTTATCGGGAAGAACGGATACAACGGCGCCAAAGCCGATCTGTGGTCATGTGGAGTCATCCTTTACGTTCTTCTCGCAGGATTTCTCCCATTTCAGGACGACAATATTATGGCCATGTACAGGAAGATTTACAAGGGAGACTTCAAATGCCCGCCGTGGTTCTCATCGGATGCCCGTCGACTAATCACCAAACTCCTCGATCCAAATCCGAATACCAGAATTACAACTTCGAAGATCATGGAGTCGTCCTGGTTCAGGAAATCTGTACCAAGAACTGTGACAACGAAAGAGGAGCAGGAATTCGACGAGAGCAACGAGAAACTAAAGCAATCTGAGACTCTGAATGCATTCCACATAATTTCGTTATCAGAAGGGTTCGATTTGTCGCCGTTGTTCGAGGAGAAGAAGAGGGAAGAAAAAGAGGAGCTGCGATTTGCGACGACGAGGCCGGCAAGCAGTGTGATATCGAAGCTGGAGGAGGTCGCGAAAGCGGGGAAATTCAACGTCAAAAAGAGCGAATCGAGAGTCAGACTACAGGGCCAGGAGTGCGGAAGAAAAGGGAAACTGGCGGTGGCTGCGGAGATCTTCGCCTTGACGCCGTCGTTTCTGGTGGTGGAGGTGAAGAAGGATCATGGCGACACCCTCGAATACAACCAATTCTGCAGCAAAGAGCTCCGGCCGGCACTCAAAGACATTGTCTGGACATCACCGACGGAGAACTCCATGCCGGCTTGAGATTCAGGAAGAATCAAGATTATTCTTCGTAGTTCTTACTTTCTAGATTTAACGTGGTTGTTAGTTGTTCGATTTAGTTCGGAATTTGAGTTAAAAAAAAAAAAAGTGGTCAGTGATGATCAGATCATGTAATGTGCATATAATTGTTGTAATCCTTCACCAAAATTCTCCCTAATTTTGGGCCCTTTTTCCCCTTTCCAACCAAAACCGCAATGAACAATTATTTGCACTTCCAAACAAAAGAAATGAATGAAACACTCAGTGCCTCTGCTTTTTACGAAGCATAACAATACAATGTCCTCATCACTCTCTTTCAAAGGAAATGTTTGGATTCCTTCCCTTTTTCAGTTATTTTGCACTTAACTTCTCTACGTAAGTTTCATTTAAGCTCATAAATTTGGAAAAGTTTCACTTTTAATATTCTTTTAATAGTATAAAAAACCACTTTGAAGATTTTAATGTTAAAATAAAATGAAAATTGATCAATAAATTATTTTGTGATGAAATAACGAAATAAATGAGCACGGTTGTTAGTAATGTAAGTGTAAGTGTATCTTCTAAGTTTTTAAGACGTCATATTCACTTTTAAAGTTTATGGGTATTTAAATACTATTTGTATAGATAAAATATTAAGATTTTTAAATTTACACATCAATTTTAAATTATTTACTTCCTTAATTTGTTATCTCACCAAATATTTCCTATTTCGCAAAAGAGACTTTTTTTTACTCAATAATTCCTTTTTTTCCTTCAAAATATTCACTTTAATGAGTTAAAAGGATAATTATTCGCATCTCATTTGTGTAAAAGTCACTTTTTATAGATCCAATAATATATATCGAAAAGTATATAACAAAGTATAACCCAACATTAAAGTAAGATAAAATAATTATAATCAAAATATATTTTGACTAAAAAATTATTTTAAAATCACTCCCAAAACATATCCTAATATTTATAATTTATTAAATTTATGAGTTGTAAAGGTATTTGATTTCTGCTCCAATCCCATCCTAAGCTTTAGCATGTGGGCTCAATTCACCATCTCCATTCCTTTACACCAATTATTTCAATCCCTCTGAAAATGAAATTTCATCCCAAACTTTTAATTTCAACTCCCACCTTATAACCTATATAGATGCATCAATGCTTCATTTTTTTTATAAAAATAAATAAAATAATAATAATAATCATGTGAGGACTGAGGAGAATCAAAAGGGATCAAATCGAATTTTGGGGAAAACAAGAGCCCTATAAACAAAGCAATTTTGAATTGGAAAATTAAAAATCAAAGGGATATGGTTTGGGTGTAGAGGGTTCACATGGGGTGTTTGGCATTTTCCTCTTGATTGTCTGCATTTTATGAAAGAATCAACACAACATTTATTATTATCAGCCACACAAAGGATTCACCCAATGGCCCTTTTGAGGGAATTTGAGGCTGCACATCTCTCTTCTTCTCTCTTCGCATTGGAATCCCAACTCACTTTATCAGCCACTCCATCCTCCTCTCCTCCATTGGATTTATATTATTACCCATTTCTCTAACTTTTCTAAGGACCCACCACTAATGTCATCTCATATCCTCTTCTTCTTCTCTTTCCAAAGGGTGTTTGTCGTTTTCTTTAGTCTCGAGAATCCAAACAAGAAGATGCTTATTCGAAAAGATTCTAATATTTGACCTTTCGGTTGAAAATATGTACCTTAACCGGTTGAGTTCTGTTCAAATTGGTATGAATATGAACGTAGACTTCGTTTAGCACTCCCTCGTAGTCTCCTGCTTGCATTACGATAAACTCAATTAGAGGAAAAAGGAATTTGTGATTGCTAGATGTATTAACTTGATGAAGAAGACTATGGCGCAGTTATATGGGGAAGGTGGTTTGAATAACAAAAGAATCATACAACTAAACAAACAAACAAACATGAAATCAATCATGATAAGCTTACTTTATTGTCCACCTACCAATAAGGCAAGCAGCCAGTGGAGCCATGCTGCTTTTTGGAGTTTCTGCTTCATAAAATGAATTCTCTGTAGTGCATTCAGAGAGACAGAGAGAGACAATGAGGTAATAAAAACCAAAGAACATCAGGCATTGATTACTGGAATTTGGTGAGTGTCTCTGTTTGGTGGCTACGAAACCTCCTAACAAGTGGAGAATAATCTGAACGTGTGTGTATGCACAAATATAATGTACACTTCTTACTTGAATTTGACAGGGTATCAGAAACTTGTTGAATGCTTGTTCAATTGCTACAACCCAAGAATAATCTTTGCCTGCAAATTTTAAACTAAACAGGCTATCCAATCAAATCAGCCCGGGAAACCCAGCTACTGCTGATCGGGGCAGGTAAAAACATTGACCCGCGAACCTGCCCAAAAAGTGGGGTGAAGTTTTTTTTTTTTTTTTTGTTACCCTTTTTTAAATAGAATTTTGATGTACCAGAACAGTATATTTAAAAGTCTCGAGGTAAGTCAATGTGCTAAGTGGTAGACGTCTGCATCTATTCTTTCCCTTGAAGTTGGAGGTTAACCTCTACACCTCGGTGTTTGTTATTACATAAAAGATCAATAGGGACGTTGATCACTAAGAACAGTTTCTGCTAATGGTGGGTATACTACTAGAGTAGAGCGTCAATAATCTAAGCATTGTTCCAAAAAAGAATTTCCCAATGAACCTTTTTCTTAAGGCATGTGGTTTAATCAGTGCCAAACTAATTGAAATGGGAAAGGAATGGCAAAACTTACTTTCCCTTAATATACACTCCAAACAGTTTGAAGCCTGAGACTTCAAGATCATCTTTTAGTTCATCGTCGACATGCTTAGGCGACACCGGTCCATTAACTTCTTCACGACTCAAATCTAGCTGCATTTCGCTGCTTGTGATTTCATTCTCAGTCAAGCTACCATAGTTGTTGCAGTTTTTAACATCCACCACACAGAATGTAGCGCTTGCCTTTGCTGCTTCACACAAGTAGAAAGCTATTGTGTCATTAGCTTTCAGTTGTTTTTCTTTCACAAACCGATTCCAACCTCGCGTAAAAACGTAGCTCTGGCTGCTTTTCCAGTAACAGTATCGAAATTTCCATTGTCTCATCATTTTGTCAAAAAATACGAGCTGCATATCACAATCATCATCAACACGTTTCACGTTATCTACCGTGCTAGCTGGTATGTGAGGGAAGTATTTAACAGCGTATTTCTTTGGGATGACCAATCTGTTTAACTTACCAACATCGCTCGGTGTTAGCTCCTTTTGAAAAAGTTGCTTAATAGATGTCCGTCCATTGTCATGTAGCTTTTCTGCAGAGGGACTAGCTGTTTGTGCGCTTACCAAACAATCACTCAAATACTCAGCAAATTTAGTTCTGTAAGAACCGTCTTTTAACATACTAAGCAAAGCTTCTGTAGTGTAAAGATTCTGAAAGTTAGGCTCTTCAATTGTGAATTTGGTCCAAGGAAAGTTTCTATGACAATCTCCACTCCTGATTCTGATAGCTGCACTATCATAAGCCATGGCTGCCTCGTCTTCCGACTTGAATGTTCCTAGCCAAATACGATGGTGATTAGCATAAATTTGAGCACCCCAGTGGCCATTCTGCTGAAGCACAACACCTTTGAATTTTGAGGTTAAACTCCTTCCTTGTCTACTACATCCACCGGCAGGGAATGGGCAAGTGATGCAATCTTCCCCAATTGCATTCGTCCTGGCTTTTAAAATTATACTTGACAACTCCTGTTTCATGGTGGTTCTGAGAAAAGACCAGCCAATAAGATGAAGGATCAGATTTTGTGAATTTTTACTCTTTTGCTACGCTAGTTACTGGTTAAACAATGTCATGACAATTCAGAATAACGTCATTCAAGGTGTTCATCAAAGTATAAGCCCCCACCAATTGATCAAACTAATTGATTAGTTACTACATCCCAGAGAAAAGACCAGATACAAGATCTCTCATTCCCCCTGAAGTTAAAGATTTTTCTTCATAAACACCATACATAGCCAATAGGAACAGATAAACACATCTTATTAAAGTATCCAGCCTCCACGATTTATCGGGGTAAGCAACGTTGCAACCCCATTGTTGGATTACAAAAAATAAAATAAAAGATCTATTAACCCAACCAACCCATTAACACATACTCGTGTTTTCATAATTTCAGACATCACAAAGCACCACATGAAAAGTTAGTAACTACACAAGAGTTCTTTTGGCTAGTAATTATTCTCCTCGGGTACCTAATCTAATCTATTCAAGTTTCAAACAAGAGATGAGCAGACAAAAGGATTTCTTGTTTCCTCTTTCCTCAGCAAGCACGAGGAGTATAAAATGAGAACCAGAATCCAAAACAGTGTTTTCACAAAGTTTCTCCAGTACCCTTGAATAGTTTTAAATCCAACAAACAAACTCCGTATGAGTAATATATCTTCACAAAAGAAATTTAGTATGGTTGTAGAGACAATAAATAATGCTACACAATGTATAGGTACCTTTGACATGACTATTTTTCTAGTAAATTAAAAGTGTTTATCTAATTTTCATAGTGCTTAGTACGGTGTAATAATGTATTGAATGTACGAAAGAATTTATTAGGTCATTATAGAAAAAGAGGGTTTTGTTTGAACTCTCAAAAGTCATCATAAATTCACTCCATTTCACATCAGTCTTCTATAGAGCAAAAGGGGAGCTTCATGATGACTAGCAAACAAGAGATAATGAAAGCTTGAAACAGAAAGAAAAAAAACAGGAGTAAAACCTCATTATGCAGGGAGCAAGGCAACTACAAGCGAAATAAAATTGATGAGCTTCACAAGTAGCATACCAAAAGACTAATAGTAAACGAATGGAAAACGCAACAGCTTATCATCCTGGGTTTTAAGGTGGGTGAGGATTAAAAGCAGCTATCTTATCTTCAGTTTGTTAACGACGCCCTTCTTTTCTGTTTGGTCAGAAAAGTTTCTTTAGCAATCCTAACATTTTTTAGCCTTCTTAAAAGCTCTATCACGTCTCAAGATTAACAGGGGTAAAGTTCCAACATAGGCCTAAATCATGACCATGCAAGATTGAGTTTATGGGCTTCCCACGGTGAGTTGTGGAGTGAATCAACTTCCATATTTTAATCTAGAACTTCCCTTCGGTCCTAATGAGAGGTCAGTCTTTCTCGAATCCTATTATGGAAGAGGTTTACATACGTCAAGATACATGAAAAAGAGCCTTCTTCTCCAAGGGGGAGACTTAGTCTTATCCAACCTATCTTAAATGGATTTCTTAATTCCCCTTTTTGAGATACTAGCAATTTTTTTGGCAAGCTTGTTTCATTGCCCTATTGCGGGGAATTTGACTGGAGAGGAATAGCATAATTTTTAAGGGGGTTTAGAGAACATGGGTGAAGGTTTGGAAGAGTGCTAGGTTTAAAGCATCACTATGAGCTTGGTTTGATTCTCTTGGATTGAAGTCTATTTTTGTAGTTAGTGTTTAACTCCCTTTTTTGTGCGCTTATATTTTTGCATGTTCTTGTATGTTCTTTCATTTTCATCAACAAAAACACTAACTACAAAAATAAACCAAAATCCATAAGAATGAGACTAGCAAGTAATTATGAAAAGACCCAATTAAAAAACACGTACAACTTAAAGTTAAATCTAACAAATTCCTAAAACTTATTCCCAAATCTCTCAGACCCACTAAATATCCAGTTGTGCCTCTCATTCTAATACCCTAAAGAATGGAAATAATAAAAATATAAAAAATCTAGCACAAAACTCTTCCTTTATTGTGAAAATTAGGATTCAGAAGCACATCTTCAATCATTGAGAAGCAACCTCTATGATGAACCAAAACAAGTGAAGTAGTTTCAGAAGAATCTAGTAGTCATCCTTTCTTATTCTTTTGAACAAATTCACTTCTTAAATATGTAGTTTCGCGGTGTTTTGTTTTACTTGGCTACTTTTGTCTCGACTATCCTTTTTTGATATTACTGTTGTATACTCTTCTTTTTTTATGGTCCGTCAATTTCAAAAAGAAAAATGATCCCAAAAAACCCATACCTAGGAAAATAACGAAAATTGAAGGGAAAAACGAAGTCAAATCTCACAAACAAGACTAGTTGCATCCAACTTTCTAGGATTACACCGAGGAATGCAAAAGTTTTTTGTCGACGATTTGACCCCATTTGATAACCATTTAGTCTTTTAAAATTTAGTCTATAAAAGAGAAAACAATTCATAAAAAGGAAAATGCAACCATTTAACCATAGTGAATCAGATCTGAAATTAATACCGAAGTTCTTTTTTCAATCAGTTCTTAGGCTAGCT
Source organism: Cucurbita pepo subsp. pepo (assembly GCF_002806865.2). Classification (NCBI taxonomy): domain Eukaryota; kingdom Viridiplantae; phylum Streptophyta; class Magnoliopsida; order Cucurbitales; family Cucurbitaceae; genus Cucurbita; species Cucurbita pepo. Next base: position 6,118,733 of record NC_036655.1, on the reverse strand, counting down.
TGCACACACCTCAACTATTCATAAAGCACAATTGTTTAACAAACATTTGATTGTCAAGAAAACTTCTTAGATATTAAATCTTAGGGCTGCTAGCCACCATGACAGGAAAATATTCCTACTATGCCCTTTATTATTTATCAACTTTTATTGATCACTGGCCAACCTATGGTGATTGACATTAATACCTAAGTTGACACAATAAGTTTAATTTGTGTCCCCAAACTTACTTTGCTAATCGTTACGGAATTACTAATTATAATAAACGGTCAGGTAATTGGTCAAGTGAAGCCTTCAAGGATTTAAAGTCAAGGTAGACAATAATGAAGGTGGTAAATAGTATTTCTTTCACAGAGAATCTGGTTGACACGGATTGACTTGAAGAGAAGATGCAAGGACAAAGGCAAGGACAAACAATGAACAAAGAACATGCCATTTCACAAAAATTACTCATCTCTCCAGGTCAATAAAAAGTATAATAATTAAACAATTCTAATCATCAACATCACAGTATGATCTAATCTAATAAAACAAAGAAATTTCACCGTTCCCATCAGTAATGCAAAATATTTGCTGTGTGCTTACTATCACAATCAATAAGCAATATCAAGAGCAAGAGCAGTGTTCTAAAGTCGAGGAAACAATATGATGTCTAAAGGCATAAGACGTGTGTATATTGGTTGTGGACCATGGGCCCATGTGGTGCATTTAATTGGAGTGTTGCATGTTTTTTAACTTAATTCGGTGGTGGGTCATCACCATGGGCCAATGCAGATATCAAATGAAATATAAAAATGCATAGACAACTGAAAAGGCATAGAAGTTCAATCAGTTGACTCACAAAAAAACAGAAAAAACTGGAAGGTTAATGTACACCCCGTTGTGTTATTTTAATATAGAGCTGCTCTATGATGGCAACACAGCAAGGAGGTGAGTTTTGTGATTTTTATGGATAAAGTGAACGAGAATGAGGATGAAGCTATTAGATAAGATGATAACTCTATGGACGATCCTATTAGTGATAGTTCTAGTGATATAATGGATGAGCTTTAGATTATTATTAACAAAATCTCAGTGAACTATTGAGTTTTTTTTTTTTTTTTTTTCCTTTATTATTATTAATTATTATGTTTGTACTTTTAAGGAATAATGTAATGTTAAGAATGTATAAGGTTTTATGTTTTTTAATTTAAAAGGAGCCTTACACCTCACACCGTGTCAAGGCTTACGCCTTGCCTTTTCATGAGAAGATGCCGCGAGGCTGCCAACAGTCTTTTAAATCATATATCAAGAGGTCATGCGTTCAAACATACACGATTATTAGTTCTACCAATTAAATCATGATGTCAAAATATACTCGGTGAGTACAAAAAAAACAAAAATAAAACAAAACAAAACAAAACAAAAATATTTTGTTAGTCAAACTTGAGCAATAGACCATCGTACCAAAGCAAGCTCACGAATAAGTACAATCATGTTTGTGTGGAACACCTAAGCAAGCACTTCTTGAATGCATAGAAAAGAATTAAGGCTGCACTAGTTGAATCAAATGACGTCAAAGACATAATAAGTACAATGTTTCCAATATTTGTGGAAAATTACTTGTCATTAAAAGTTAGACACGACAATTGCTATCTCCAGGTGGGAAAATTATAACACAATCATGCAAAAAGGTAACAAACAAGAGTAGCACTCTAAAGTCCAAAAGTTTCAGTACAACGGAAGTAAATGCTCTCAACACATCACTCTTATCCTTACAGAAAAAAATTCTGAATAACAAGGGAAATAAATGCCTGCCATATTCATCAAAAAGTACTCTGAGCAAGAAAAATCCTTAAAAAAAGAGTTGATGAAGTTGGATTATATTTCTGGTGTCATTTCATGTGCAACCTCAAGAGGTTAAATCTTATATTAACAAGAATTCTCAGGACCAGATCTTTTTAACTCTAGTGGCAAGCATCTCTACCTTGACAGCTTTCAGTCATGTACTGATAAAAAGAATGTGACGATGAACAGTTCAAAACTTTATATTTCGTCACATTTACTATTATTAACACGTTTACATCTAAAGTTTGCCTATTTTTGGAATAAAATGATTCGGTGCATTACTATGAAATAGTCAAAAGGATGCAAGGCAATGAGAATTTCTTTCATCCAGAGACAAGTTAGAACAAAAATAAAAAAAAAACTTCACATTTTAAACTCCTTTGTCCACATATAATGAATTAGTAGGTTGTCTCCTATTTGCATAAATTTCATCTCTACATAAGTTAACACTAGAACCTTACACTTCCATCGACTAGAGGTTTAACAAAGTTGATCTTCACATGGGAAACTTTACAATACTTTAAAGATGAAAAGGGCGGCCATGGCAGCCTTAAATCTAATGAAAAAAACATTTGTAATCTCCTAATCTGCTAAACCACATTAGTATTGTCAACTAAAGAACTTCTTTTTTCTTAAACCACTCAGAAACCAACTGATTTGGGAACTTCAGCATTTACATGTCAAAAAGAAACCCCAAAGCAAATGCCACAAAATTTCCCAAATCTAAAAACGAAAAGTACCATAATAAACTTTAGAAGCATCAAATAAAGAGCCAATTACTTTCACATGAACTAAAATAGCATCAAAGCTACATCCACTGGTAAAATTAACCCATATATAAGCCCATGTTCAAGAAAAATAATTTGTGGCTTCAATGGACAAGTAAAGAATAAGAATAACTGGGAAAGGAGAATCAAGTAACAAAACGAACAAAAATCACAAGAATGCAATTTTATTAAATCATATGAACTAAAACAAGAGGAATAAGAGAAAAATCAGAAAGGTTCTTACCTCTTACCCGGGCAGTGGGGGTGGTGGTGATGGTTAATCTGAAGACAAGAGAAAAATAAGCAGGCTGTTGCCTCCCAACGTCAAACAAGTGCTGAGAAAAAACAATATTCAAGCCCTAATTAGCTACCACTTAAATAAATAACCAAAGAGAAGAAGATGGTGACGATTTTGGAAAAGAGGACAGAAGAACGAAAATCCAGGAATATCTTATTATCGAATAAATCAGAGACCTGAATGAGGAAATTTTCCGGTTTGGAAGCTCCATATCTGGGACTCGAAAACATGAGGTCCTTCAGGCATCCAAAACGAGGGACTGTTGCCATATTCAGCACTCAAGCCGATTCAGTCTCACACCCTTCTCCAAGTAACAGCCCACAACGGAAAGAAATTTTTCGTTTTAGGAAAGTAAATACCAAAACAAAATCTGCAGAACTCTTCGTCAACAAGAAATAATGCTTACAAAAATATATCCCATGTTCCAATATTCTCAGGAACAAAAGAAATATTTGGTCAGATATGGAATAACCCAAATCTCAGGAAACCAAAATAAATGAAAATAAACAAAGAGTGGGCGATACCAAGGAAACCCCAAAACATGGCCGGGAGTTTTGGATTAGCAGCTGGGTACAGTAATCGGATTTTTCCACTAAACAGCAACGATATTCAAAGGATTTTCCGTTAAATATGAATAGTAGTCGGTTTGTACCTCAAAAATTCAATAAATATATATATATATATATATATATATATATATATATATATATATATAAGCAGGAGAGGACCATCAAAAGTCGCGCTACCAAGTTTCCATGGAAATCAATGTCAAGAAAAGAAAAGAAAAGAAAAGGGTATGGAGAATTGCAAGAACAATAATATTGCAATGGATGAAAACAACCTGACAAATTACGAGTGTGGATGCGAAATTGTAGACTGCAGTGGCACCGCTTGAAGCTTCGAAGAGGCCGCTTCAACTTCACCAGTGTCATTAGTCCATCAGAGGAGGAAAAAACAGGAGAGGAGAAGAGAGAGAAGAAGAGAGCAGAAGGGAAAATAATGGGGAAGCGAAGCTGACGGAAAGAGAAGTGAGCACGCACCCGCAAAGGTATGCCCTTCATACATTTGGCTGCAGCGTGTGCTCACTCTCTTCTGTCACTCTCCTGCCCTTTTGCTCCCTCTCTCCCTCCATCTCCTTCCATTTCCATCATCATTCATTCCTTCACCCAACAATTTCCCTTAACTCGTCAGATCTATGACCTCAAAACCCACCCATTTATGGAATCCATAAACCCACCAAAGAAACAACCATTTTATCCCTCCCCATGAAATTCTTTCCTTTTTCAGACATTTCATCGAACACCTTCTATGCATCCCTCCATACCCAAGTAAAAAAACAAATTCTTTCCATTCTGAACGGCAGCAAAAACCAACAATGAGAAAGAGAAATAGGGTTTTGCTATTACAATCCATAGATATATACCCATTTCACACGCCATCAAAAGTAAAACCAATTCTGACATCTTAACCACTTTTCTTTCTCTGTTCTGAAATACGCGTCTGGGATAGCACCCAATGAGAGAAGCCCTCCACCACCACCGTCGGTGAAGATAGAGAGAGAAAGGAAGAACGGCGCTAGGGACAGTATAATGAAAAATGTACAGAGCAAAAAATTTACGAGCGAACGGAGAAGGAAAGGACGAAAGGAAGAGGACGCGACAGTCCATCGAGTGGGACCGTCTTTCTCAGCTTGGGATTGGCTGTGATTAACGTGTATGTGGTCCACGTGGACCACTCAGGGCCCGCCAATTCACTTCATGCCCTAAACTTAATGCTTTCCCGCTTTTATCCCACTTTTTAGTGGCTAAATTTCATTTATTTGTTTCTTAATTTTTTTTTTATTTGGTAAATTAATTTTATTAGTGAATATTGGCTTTCAAATAACCAAACAAATAATTATTCCAGGCAAAATACGTTCATAAAATAATATATATTTTATTGGTATAGATAGTAACATCAATTGTGTCCTTAAACTACATGTTACTCAAAGATGTCCCGTTACGATGCCATTTCTAAGACCTAATGCCAAGGATATTAGAATTCGAATTTGGCTTCTAAGAGTCTTATCATTCCCATACGATGTGCCCATTTAACTTTTATATTCCTATGATCGAGTCATAGAAAATGAACGTGCATTTTGTTGGAATAAACAGTAATTTTAATTTTTTCAACGTTTCTCGATCATCATATCCTCAAAATCATTCTCATTTATAAATGGTCTCGTATCATTTCCATATCTCAATTATAATAATTTTGAGTATGGGACAGACTGACATTTAAATTTGAAAAGACAACACCATGTCTAATCCTAATTAACTAGTTTAGAGTTAATGTGTCTCCCCAACTTAGCTTTCTTTGCCACTAAGTCACCATCATTAGTAATTCCTAAATAAGATACTCTTTTTCTAATTAGTGATTAATTCAGCGCTAATCTCACTCTAATCAATTAATTACAAAATTCTCTCATACTTTTCTATTTAAGCTTAAATAAAAAAATTAAAAAAAAACATTAATCCAACTTTCAATTTTTTTTACTTGTCTAATAAATTTTAAAATATTAATAAATTTCATTCTTTATATAATTTTACTACGGTTATGACTCATAAATCTATTTTTTATTATTATTATATATATATTATTGAGAATGGTTGGGAGCGAGTCCCACATTGACTAATTTAAATAACGATCATGGGTTTATAAATATACATCACCATTGGTACGAGACCTTTTAGGAAGCTCAAAGCAAAACCATAAGAGCTTATACTCAAAGTGAACAATATCATATTATTGTGGAGAGTCGTGATTCCTAACATATTTAATCTCTTAATCACTAGAACTATAGATATAAATTTTTTTAATATATATATATTTGTTTATTCTATGATTTAAAACTAGTTTAATATTTAATTTTATAATTGAAATTGATTATGGTTATTAAAAAGTATGTTGGAGAAATATTTTAAATACGAAAAAAATTATTTTAATTTACATTCCTATATATATATATATTATTTTAAAATATTTAATAAATTTCCCGTAATTGTTTTTTATATTATTTTTCCTGAAGGATTTAAATAATAGGATTCATGGACTCCAATTTGGTTGGGCCCAAATCTGAAGGCCCGAAGCTACTGATTGAAATTGGTTGGAACGACGAAAAACCCCGCCAACTGCGAAGGAACCCAAACAACGGAGGGCTCAGATGAAGTTCATAGCGACGTTCTAGCGGAATCTAGACAAGCTTGCTACAAGGTTCTCTCTCTCAATCACTTATTCTATAGGTTTCTGTTTGATAATAATGTTTGAGTGTTAATATGGCAATTTGATGCATCTGAACAAGCCTCGCGATAGTTTTTATGCTTGTGTGGAGAAGAAATCGGACAAAAAATCCACTGAAATAGCTTCTGTTGGCCTAATTTATCCTGCCGAGTGTAAAATTTTGAGGGCCGAATTTGTCAAGCTTTGCAGGTTTCTTGGGTGAATGTCATCGTCTGATCACTTGAGATTTCAGTAAGGCGTTGGTTCTTAGAATTTATGGTCTAGTAGGTTTTGATTTGGTAGGTGAAGCATTTTGATAGGAAGTTTTGTCAGAACAGTAGGGTTCAAAGACTCCTAGATGACGAAGATTCAAGGAGAGGTCCCTTGATGCTCCCGCAACCCAATACTTTTAAGCCTACTGATTAAACTAACATCATCCCCCGGCGGAACAACTTTGAGCAGTCAGAGTCTCATCATTATCGTTATCGTGTTTTTTGCTTCTTTTTTTATTCTGTATATAGATGATTGTGGCAATAGTATTAGTAATGATATCAATCTTCTTTCCAACTTACAAAGGCCTATTCCTTCCCTTTTATGCAAATAATTTTAAGGTAGGGTAGTTCTAACTTCTAATATGTGAGATCACACACTGGTTGGGGAGGAGAGCGAAATATTTTTCTTATAAGGGTGTAGAAACCTCTCCCTAGAAGACGCGTTTTAAAAATCTTGAGGGGAAGCCCGAAAGGGAAAGTCCAAAGAAGACGATATCTGCTAGTGGTGGGCTTGAGGTGTTACAGAAACATTCTTTACAAGGATGTGGAAATCTTTCCCTAGAAGACGAATTTTAAAAACCTTGAGGAGAAGTCCAAAAGGGAAAACTCAAAGAAGACAATATCTGTTGGCAGTGGGCATGAGCGGTTACATAATGAGCACAACCTTGTGGGTATGATATCTAATTAAAGTTCACTTACTCTCACTGCTCCTTGTATGTCAGTCACGGTCCTGGTAGTTGATTCACACTATTTGGATGCTTCAATAGTTTGTAGAAATACTGCTTCGTTTGTCTTCCATATTGAATTCTTGACTGCATAACCTCTTTAGTATGGGAAGGTTAGCTCATAACGAATGTTCTTGCTTAGCTTATGATTTGAGAATTGCTTCAGTTCCCTGTATAGAAATGACCTTTCAATAACAATTTGAATATGGAGAAATGTGAAGTGCATGGGGAATATGCATAAGGTCAATTTAGAAGGAAGTTGGTTTTAGCCTTTTGGAAAATATATTCAACTCAATTAAGTGATATCTCATAGACTTGGAATCCTGAGCATGGATCATCCATCCTCATGGACACATTAGCTGGTTTTGCTTTTATATGATTGGCATTTGACATGCGACTCTAGAAGCCTTTTCAGCCATTTATCGCTCCTTAAGACCCTTTGAAATATTCTCCAATCCTCGATCAAAGAGGAATCCATGCTTGTTTCCTTACCAATTCTTTACTAAGATTTTCACTTTTCTTAAAGAAACATTTAAAAATTTAACCATATTCCGAAAACAAAAATAAAATTTCTGAAACTATTTATTACATTCCTCTCACTCTCACTGCTGTGTTTGTGTAAAACTGGTGAAGAAATCCAAAATCATGTCATAATTGCTTACCCCCTATGGCCAAGGCCAAGCATTTTTTTCCCTGAAAATTTCATTCTATCGATGAAACTGATTGTCATCCCAAAAAAAAGGGGGTCGTAAGTACTGCAACTCTATATTTGTTCTTCAGTAACCTTGTGAGAATTACAGCATCTGAATTTTGATTATCAATGCAGTGATCCCCAGAATACTGTCTTGCCACAATTTTCAAAATACTCCATTGCGTAAGATATTGCTTCTAGGAAAGACTTATTATCAATGCCGTGATCCCCAGAATGCTTCTTTTAGTACTGATTGGCTGTGTTGGGAGTATGACTGCCGATTGAAATAGGTTTTTCGGATGTGGTAAGAGCCCTTGTTAAGGAACGCCGTTTGATTAAGGAGTTTCACTCTTTTATCCTTGTGGAAAAATTAGGATAATACTTCATGATAAAATGCATTTAGGATTAGAAATCTTTCCTTTAGAAAGGAGTTCAGGGAAGTTATGACATGTACCTTAGATACCATAATATGATCGAGATCATTTAATAGGCTAGTCTAAAACTCGACGCCCTTGAGAAATTCTAGGATTATTTACATTCAATACCCTGATCAGATTTTTAACCTATGAATCTCGAAGAGATCCATCAAGTCGACTAACAAATATATCCATTCTATCGATGATTGATCTTTCATTTTTCTGCTTCATTGACCTTTTGTGGCTATGGGCTGATCTTTCATTTTGAAAAAATTTAGTCTTTCAATCTGCCTTCCCAGACAGGTTGCTGGAAGTTTTGTTGTGGACAAATTTTAGGGGCAAGGCAAAGATTCTTTGGTTCGAGCTTTCCGAAATATTGTAAAGAAATAGACTCTTTTCATCCCGGCCTGCTGTTCTCTGAAGCGACCCTTTGGGCAATTTGGAAAGAGTCCCTTAGAGAGTCATTGAGAATGGTTCAAGTTTGGAAGATTCTTTTGTTTATACTATACACAACACTTGGGTTCTTGATGGAGTTCATGTCACAAAGAATTTTGGTGTACCTACAGACTTTCTATGGTTATTAGAAATTAGAATGCCCCGTTTTATGTTAATCTCTCTTCCGTTATGTCTATATAATATATATCTATATCTCATTGTATCTCTGTATTTGTTGGGTTATTGACAATATCAGAGAGAAAACTCCATTGCAGACTGTCATAGATGGCAGAGGCTTATAAAATTCTAGAATATGACGGGAAAGAAGTTAGTTCGAGTTGAAATTCGTTCCACCTGACCTACTAAAAGAAAATTATCTTTTCCATTTTCCTCCCCAACTCAACGAAGGTTCTCATTCCAATTTGACCATTGAACACGAATTCCCTAGCAAGTAATTCACACCAAAGCTCTTAGCTGATTAAAACATTTACGATGTAAGATCCCACGTCTGTTGAGAGAAGAACGAAACATTATTTATAAGGGTGTAGAAACCTCTCCGTTTAAATCATAGGAATGAACTTAAGTCGTTAAGACAAGATCTGCTAGCAATGGACTTGAACTGTTGCATATTAGGTTAAATTACAAGTCAGGTCCTCAAACATTTAGAATTGTGTTTATTTGATCTCTACACTCTAAAAAGTGTCTAATAAGTCTCCGAATTTTAAGATCTCACACATATATCAAATCATAGGAATAAACTTTCACTTTTAAACTATAGTGACTAAATTCTAACTTTGAATCCATCAGATTTCGATTTTCCCATGGACACGCATCTATGAAGACTTCTTTTCATCAATCATGTGGAAATAATACTTAAAAAAATAACAGAAATAATGAATGAAACGATGAAAATGAGTCTGAAATTAACCCCACCATTGAATAAAAATTCTTCCGTATTTGACTTTAAGAGTAGTGGACTACATGTCGGTCGTCATGGGCCCATTAGTCGCTTCCCACTCCTTTTCAAGGGTGTTCAATAAATACGACCAAACATTAAAAATGAAAAAAAGAAAAAACACCAAAAAAACAAAGGAGAAATCAAAGTCAAAATTGAAGATATTATTTGTTAATTCATCCAACCCCTAATTTCTTATTGGCCCTTTCTTCACTTCATGCTTTGTTTGAGATAAACATTGGATATTCTCATTTATTTCTTCTAGAAAGAGTCCGACAGCAAACTACTCCATTTCAATTCCCCATATTTTTTCTGCTCATTTAATGCTTTTCTAACCCTAAAGTTTGCCTTTCTCTTATGCTTTAGAATAATCCCCTTTTTCATCCATCTCATATACTCCATGATTCATGTTGGAATTAAAGGAATGAAATTATACTATATTTAAATTAGATTAAGCTTTGTGTATGCTTGTAATAATGAGTTATTAATTTTCAATCTTGATTTTCACATTAGGATGGTAGGTAGTTTCTACTCTCATCTAATGAGAACAACTGACTTTGTTTTCTTCGAATTTATTCTCTCATAGACTTGAATGAAAACGCGTCAATGTAAAGTAAATTTACAGGTAGAGAAGGGTACGAGTAAGACAAAAAATTTCCTACCATTTGCTTTTGTAGGGAGTAGGGACATCATTTCATCCATTATAAGATTAATTTCATCAACATTTTATTGACTTATAATGTATATGTTATTTTATTTGTTGCTATATATATATATATATATATATATATATATATATTTTTTTTATTATTATTTTTTTTTTTTTTGAAGGGTGAAAACCTTTATCTTTTGGAAAAGGAAAGTCAGAAGCGTAAGGAACATAAACACTTGATACCATAATGGTTAGTGAAAGATTACCTACCACTTTCAAATTCTATTGCCTAACCAACCCTTAAATATTTAGCTTATTTAGATTTAGGGTTTAGGGTTTATCTTGTTTTTTTATTATTTTTTATTTTATTTTAAGTAATAAGAAAATAACGTCTGAACCCATCTAATCTTGACTTAATTATTATTTATTAAACTTAAACCCAATAATTAACAAACACACTAATCCATCCCTTTTTAGAAGAAGAACAAAAAGGAAGACATGATTTGTAAATAATTATCTCTAATTAATTACTCATTACTGAATTAGAACACAAACCCATTGAGTCAAGTTGTAGAATAATAACAAGAAGAACATAATTTAGTTGGTTAAGCTAAGCAAATTAAGCAATTACCATAAAATTGCTTTAATTAAACCCATAAAAAAAAAAAAAAAAACAAAAAGAAAAAAAAAAAGGTTGCCTGGGATGTGGTGCAAAGGAGAAGCTTTTGATGTCAGAGGGAGGTGCTTTTGCCTTCGCTTTTTTTTTTTTTTTTTTTTTTTTTT
>NC_036655.1:5938287-6107580 GCF_002806865.2 Cucurbita pepo subsp. pepo | reverse complement strand
TTTTTTTTTTTTTTTTTTTTTTTTTTTAGGGCTTTCTTTAGGTTAGGGTTTAGGGTTTACAGGCCAAACAAAGTCCACGACAATACGGCGCCGTATTAAAAGACTGCCTTATTTTCGTAGACTTCTACAATCGTTGACTTCTTTTTCTCAAAAGTCAATCCTCCACGCGCCGTCCTCCTCACGGCTTCGATACGGAGGCGGCATCCTTAACGGAGCCGTTCCCCATGCTCGTCGACTGCACCGTCAGCACTGACATGCTTGGCGACGTCGGCCCTTCTCCATTCGTCCCCATCACCGGATGCTGACCACCGCCGTTCATCATTGGATTCCTAGTGTGACACGTGGATGTCGAAATCGCCGTCGCCAGAGAGATCGGCATAAGACACAACCCTTTCCCCTGCAGATACTGCATCGCCGATCCCATATCCTTCTCCATCAGCTTCGCCACTTGCTGCTCCGTCACCGTCATGCTATCATTCGACGACGCCGTTTGGTTTCCACCACCCACGCCATTGTTCGAATTCCGACCACCACCTTGGGCCCCACTCCCTTGCATACACTCACCACCTCCCTGAAACGACAGCGTTTTCACTAATTACCAAATTATTAATATTATTATTATTATTCTCATTTAAACAAAAACGACAACCAAACCAAAAGCTGCTAAAAAGGCTTCGCACGCGTGCCCTTTTCCTTTTGTCGTCTTCTGTTAAAGGAATTCTGAGCCGCCTCATCAACTTAACTTAATCCCCAAATTTCCTCCTTTTTTTTTTTAATTAAAAAAACCCATTAATCTTCAATAATATTTTTTAATTTACAAAACTAACCTCAGATGACACGTCAGCAACGAGAGGAGCCACAGCAGCTGCACCTCCCAACCTGCTCATGCTCAGAACCTACACCAAATAAAATAATAAAAATTAAATTAATAATCCCATTCAGGGAATCTTTTTTTAAAATTAATTAATATTTAATAATTACAATTAATAAATAATTAAATAAATTAAGATATAGAATTAGGGCCATACCTTGACTTGGAGCTGGAGGAATTTAACGTAGTCGATGATCTCATCCAGCATTGAAGCCTTATCTGTCTGAAATTCCAAACCCTTTTCAGATTCATTACAATTAATTTAATTTAATTTAATTTAATTTTCCAATTAATTAGCTCCTAATCCCCTTTTTCCTCTTCCTTATTTATTAATATTCCCATTTAGTACCAATAAATATTCCAATTTCCAGGTCTGGTTATTTCCAAAGTACATTATTAATATTTTAAATAAACAGGCGTTGCTATTATTTACATGCTCGTCATTTTTTTAAAGTAACTGCCATGTTATACTTACGACACGTGTTCCTGAAATTCCGTGAGATTAGTTTTTCACCGGAAGATTAATGACTATAATACCCTGACAAGTTGGTTAAATTACGGAGCAGGTGCAAAACTGACCGGCGGTTACAGTCTTGCAGAGAGCTCGAGCTCTCCAATGGCGGACTCCATTTTTTTCTTTTTTAATAAATGAATTAAATAAATAAAAGAAGATGAAAGGACGAAACTGACCTTGTTTGCGTTGGGAACGAGTTCTTGCAGTGCTTTCATTCTCTCTGCAATTCTCTCTCTTCGAAGCTATACGAACCAGACAAAATTTACATTATCAAATTCCCAGAAATCTTAATCGAAACCCTAATTTTGTTTCTGTTTGGTTCCCGAGAAAACGGAAGAAAATCGAACGGAAAATTTTAGTTACCCTTTCGGCGATACTGTGTGGGTCTGTGGCTTGGCCTCTGCGAGCTCTGACCTTCTGCTTCGGCTGAGATGGAGAAACTCCGACGGAACCGCCGGCCGGAGTTTGACTCATCCCGTTCCCTGGAGCTCCGAAGCTATGCGATTGAATAGAACCTCCCTGAGAAAATAAAAACCCCAAAAATCAGAATAAAAAAATTGAAATCCACGGCGAGGAATTGACAGATCCATGACGGAACAAACCGAGTTCGGTGTGCGGAAGCAGGATCCCTCGACGACGTCGTTTTGGGAGCGGTCTAAGTCGGCATTTCCGAGGGAGAGAGGCATAGGTGGGAGACCGTGGTCGGCGACGCCATTTCCAGTGGAGACGGAGATTCCTCTGTTCAAGAGAAGCTGTTGCTGGAGCATGACGGCGGCCTTGGCAGCCGGAGATGTAGCAGTGATGTGGCTCTGGTGGTGGTCGTCGGAGATATCTCTTGACGGCTTATTGATGGGGTTAAGGTCCCAAGGGGATTTAGGGTTTGAAGGGTTGAGGTCGGGCCAGGAACAGGAGGGGATTGTGTTGAGCATTTGCTCGAGGAAGTCGTCGTGGGAGGCGGCAGCGGCGGGATCAAAATGGTGGAGCTGAGACGCCGGGATCTGCGGCGGTGGGGGATTCAAATGGTGGGTTGCGTCGGCGTGGAGGTCCTGGAGAGAGATTTGGGAGTGGTTTAAGAGAGAGTTGAAGGTTTGCATTTCTCTGCTACAGGGCTGCATAGTCGCCGGCGGTGAGGGTTTGGAGGGTGGAGATGGGCGGAGAGAGAGGAAGCAGGCGGCGGAGAGAATGGAATATTGGATTTGGTTTGAAAAATGCTTTTTATCTTCTTCTTCTTCGTTTCTCTGTGTATTTGGTTGAGAGTTTGTTTTTTGTGTGTTTCGTTATTAAATAGCAAAAGGTGGAGCTTCCCTCTGTCACACCACCTTTGGTTTTTCACCCTAATTTCTATTTTTTTTTTTTAAATAATATATATATATATATATATATATATACACACACAGAAGGTTGGAGAAGAGTACGAAACATTTATTAAAAGTGTGTGAAAACTTCTTTCAAGCAGACACGTTTAAAACTCTGAGATTGATGGTTGTACGTAATATGTCAAAACATACAATATCAGTTAACAGCGGACGTGGACTATTACCAATGATATCAGAGTCAGACACCGAGATAAAATTATACATGTAGCTTTACTGATGTAACTAACTAATAATCTTAATTTTATTTATTTTGGTGTAAATTATCAGCCAAACACATGAACTAAGTTGGACAGTTATTTTCATTGGTGTTATCAAACCACGGTAGCAATTTAAAAGAATTGGAAGCTCGAAACGATGGACTGAAAGAACTAATCCGTTTAATACGACCATGTAGAGGGATTTTTTCTACGAGCGTACTACTCTCGAGTCAGGTCACGGTGACCCTCTTTGTGAGGAGGTACTCTTCTTACTCGGTGCACCTTCCGTCTTTGATAACTATAAATATTATATATGTGGGTGTATGGCTTCTTTATTTTAAATAATAATAATAATAATAACTAATTTTTAGGTTTAAAACAAAAATATTTAAAAATAAAAAAATAAATACAGACGTGTTTGTTAGGTGAGACGGCCTTTTTTTAACAATAAAATCTAAAAAATTCTCTTGCTATTTCAGAATTCAATGGAAAATAAATAATAATAACTCCACGCGCCAATACTCGCGTGGTCTCTACCTGCAGCGATGACAAGCGGTCGAGTTTCACCAGCCGTTTAAAAATATTCCGGTTTTTCCTCCAAGTAGACCGGATAAACCACGTCACCCTTAAAAACCGCAACATGCCACGTGGAGGATCGTTATTGCTTATGATTAACAATGTTATTTGGGGAGATTAGTCGTCATAATTACAACTGTACCAACACAATGATTGTTTTTCGTTTTAGTTTTCATTTATTTATTTCCCACTTAAATTTGCAAGAAAAAATATTCAGCCACGTGGAAGTCAAACAGAGCGAGTACACTTCTTACCTGCGAGTAGACATTGGAAATTCAAATTAACCCCCCATGATCCAAGGCTGTAATTCAGTCACCACGACGACAATTCTATTTCCCCCCTTAATTTTGGCTAAATATTCGATGTGTTAGTTGAAAAAATAAACCTTTTTTAATTATAATTAAATAAATTAATTATTAAAGAAACAAATAAATATTTAATGTTCATATATTTAGGATATTATTATATAAAGAAAATAAATATTAGATTAAGAAATATTCGGGAAGATTTGGGATCACGAAGGCAGCTTCCAATTGGCAGTCCCATTTAAAAAAAAAAAATGCATTCCAAAGAGAATAATTTTAATTTTGTAAATACTTAATTTATTTTAATTTAAAAATTATATATTCGAAAAGCTTATAATATATATATATATATATATATAAATAGAAACTAAGATACATTGTCTTAATCTATTTATTCTAATGTTTCTCGTTCATTGAATTAAAGAATAAGTGTATATTTTATAGGGGACGAGAAAATTATTTATATTATTTTTAAATTTTAAATTGCATCGATTAAAAAGTATTAAATATTTTTTTATGAGTGATATTAAAATTGATTTTGTTTGTTATTGGTAATGGATATAATGTTATTTAATTTATTATAAGATTTAAAAACAAATAATTTTGTGGGATTTAATGTTGTCGTTGTCATGTTGTTTAAGAAATTGAGTCACTTGGGAACCAAATTCATGATTTGAAGTAACGTGTTGGTCTGTAACTAAGATGGGTTACAAACATAATATTCCCATAATATGGGGTGGAAAAAAAAAAAAAAGATTTTGGGATTTGCAATTGATTTTTGAAAAATCTTTTTATTTCCACTTGTCATCCATTCATTGGCCGGTATTCTCTTTACATCTAAAATCTCCTTTTTTTATAAATTATTGAAATTTGAGGATTAAAAATTTAATGTAAAATAATGAAAACTAAATACGACTCAACCAAAACGATACGTAAAAGGTAATAGCCTAGATCCATCGTCTGCAGATATTGTCCTCTTTTAGCTTACCCGAACACGTCTTTCAAAGTTACACAGCGAAATTGGTGCTCATCTAGATACTGTCATCTTTAGGTTTTCCCTTATGAGTTTTCCCTCAAGATTTTTGGGCTTTCCCTTATGGGTTTTCCCATTACGCGTCCGCTATGGAAATGTTTCAACACCCTTATAAAGGGTGTTTCCTTCTCCTCCCCAAGTGGAATATCACAATACGAGAAGATAAAAGATTAAGGATATTTATATGACCCAATAACCTTACAAATTCAGACTATCAAACCCAAATCATAAAGATTAGGTTGGGTTAGTTTTTTTTTTCTTTTTTTTTTCGGGTTTGGTTGAGTTGAATATTTGTAAAACGAAAACTCGATTAGATTTGCAAGTTAACATTTTTTGGTCGAGTCTCTACTTCTAAACAACCTAANAAAAAAAAAAAAAAAAAAAAAAAAAAAAAAAAAAAAAAAAAAAAAAGAGAGAGTTGGTTTGTGAACTTTATTTGAGTGGTTTAGGTCATCAACCCAACCAATCTCAAATTTCGGGTTGATCCAAAAAAAAATTTCGAATTCAGCCCGTAAACAGTAAGTACATATATTAATAAAAAAAAAACTACTACCATTTGTTAAATTCAAATATTTCTCTCGAGTCTTGATTTATTTAGTTAGGTACAAATATTAGTTAGAAGTTCTAAAATACACGACTCCCGAATTTAGGTTTATAAATTAAAGTGTAACACATTAAAGTAAACATGAAGGATATATTAAGAAGCAATATATTCCATCTTATCCAAATATATAACCAATTCCAATATTACAAGGCTTTCCTCAAAATATTCCACACAACCATATAATATATGGTGGAAGATTTATATAATTAACCTCATTTGAAAACTAATTATATATATATATATATATATATATATATTCACTTAAATCTTTCACAATCAAATTGTTTGAAAAAAGTCAACGGAACAGCTGTCAAAGATGTGGGCATAAATAAGTAAAGTAAGAGCCCCTAAAAACAAGAAATAATCCAAATGGGGACCAAATTGCAAATTTGAGATTAATTCAATATTCTGCCTAAAATTTTAAAGAGTCAACTCTAGGTTGCTTTAATTAGTATAAATCCAATGTTTTGTCATTAGCTTCTTTTAACACCATCATGCATGAATATGATTGGAGAATTTATTTTATGTATTTTTTAAACCATATCATTAATAATAATAATAATAATAATAATAATAAATTAGGATTATTAAACTAAATTTAATGTGTTTTCTACGAAGCTTCCCAATAGCTATTTATTTCGAAAAAATAATGGATAGTATTAATTATGTTCTAATTTAAATTATTATTTGTTATAGTAAAATAAATAGAGTATAAGTATATATCTACTATATATATATATATATATATATATATATATATATATACACATTATTTATTTATACGAAAAATATTTAAATAACATTCGAAAATTAAATATTAACGTGGTTTAAATTGCTAGACATTATTGTATTTTTTTCACGGTTAATAAAATGGGATCGTTTTCTCCGACTTTAATATCTATTAATATATATATATATATATATTTATTGGCAGTTTGTTTTCTCCTTTTTTTTATTATTTATTTTTATTGACAAAAAAGGTATTTTTCAAAAAGAAAAGAGGGAAATCATGAAGACTAAAGGAATCCTGCAATCAAGTAACATTGGGTCTAGAAAGGAAGATGCCCATGAAAATGGGCCTGGGCCTGAAACTGGTCCATGAATGAAAGTTGAAAGAAAATGGGCCTGGGCCTTAAGCTGGCCCATGAATGAAAGTTGAAACGGGAGCCCAGCCCAAAAGTAAATAGATACCCATGATGGTTCAAGCCCAAACAAAATAGGCAGCCGCACAAGTAATGTAGTATTTAAAGGGGAATTAATTAGAATGTTGGCGCACATAATAAAGAACGTATAAATAGGATTGGGCGCAGTTTTAAGAGAGGAATCAAATGGTTTCCAGATTGGGGTAGGAAGAGAGAAACATTTGTGGTTCGAGTTGCATAATCGTCGTTGTTCTGTTTGTGATCGAAACCCTAGGTAAGGAATTTCCTTAAGAATCATCGTTGTTTCTCAATCGTGATTGCGTAACCCTAGCTTCGGAATATCTTGTTATCGTTTTCGATTCTTGAAACCCTAACTAATGCATCAGATGAAGCAACACTGTTTTCAGTTCTTCGTTTGCTCTCCCGAGCTACAAATTCAATCCGAAATCGTAAACGTAGGACGAAATTCGGTCCAAACCCTTGAAGAACTGAAGTCTTTTCTTGTTCCCGAAACGATTGTGTCATCTTTCTACTTCACCCTGAATGGGAAACCTCTCCTTGATTCCACCACGATTCCCAGTTCTCTGATTCCCCCTCTGTCTACGTTAATTTTGAGAACCAGAGTCCTTGGGGGCGGTGGCGATGGCGGGGCAACAGGGGCTGAATCTCGTGACTGCTACCTTAATATGTACGCAGAAAAGAAGCCCGACAAGGTTGATCCTAACGAGCAGAGGCTGTCCAAGTGGTTGAATTGCGCTCTTTCTAACGAGCCTTTGAGGGAACCTTGTGTGATCGATTGGCTTGGGAATATTTTCAATAAGGAGTCGCTTGTGCAGGCTTTGCTAGAGAAGAAGCTGCCAAAGGGATTTGGGCATATCAAGGGTCTGAAGGATATGATCAAGATTAATCTTTCGGTGATTCCCGGTACAGAATCGAGTCGCAATGCAATTTCAGGATCGCGGTTCCAATGCCCGATTACTGGCCTTGAGTTCAATGGCAAGTATAAGTTTTTTGCTCTGAGAACTTGTGGACATGTGCTGAGTGCAAAGGCCTTGAAGGAGGTTAAATCCTCTTCCTGCCTTGTTTGTCATGCTGAGTTTTCGGACAGAGACAAGTTCGTGATCAATGGGAGTGAGGAGGAGGTAGCAGAAATGAGGGAGAGGATGGAGGAAGAGAAATTGAAATCGAAACCAAAGGAGAAGAAGACGAAGAAAGTGAGGAATGTGGAAGTGGGTATGGATGGCGATGCAACTGTGGAATTGGCAGCATCGTGTTTGTCTGGTAAAAAGCACGGTATTGAAGTTAAGGCTTTGGAGAAGGTTTCTGCTAAGCCCGACAGGCATAATAAGCGGCCAGAGGGTGGAGTTCAGGTAAAGGTTGCAGCTAGTAATGGTGCTGTAAAGCGTTTCAAAGCAGCAGACATGGCCCCTGCCAATGCTACCAAAGAAGTCTATGCTTCGATATTCACCTCATCTAAGAAGTCAGATTTTAAGGAAACGTATAGTTGTAGATCTCTTCCACTCGGTCGAAACTGATTGGTGTTAAGAACTGCTTAGATCGGTTTGTGGTAATTCTCCTACTATTATTTGTATTCAAACCTTCATTTTTGATGTCCTTTTTGACTTATTGATTCATGGCTCTCATAATTCCTAATTCATGTAAGATATCAGTTTACAGTCATCAACCGCTGTTACTCTGTTAAGCTGTTCTACATTTTTTAGATCAGTTAAAATATTGTTGAAAGTTTTGTGTTGATCAATTCATGAGCCTCTAGTAGCACAACATTTGAGGTATTGAAAGTGAATATCCCCTGATGGAGTGCCTAATTTGCATATTTTGACTGTAGATCCAAGATCATTTTGAGTGATTTTTTTGTTAGTTTCATAAAGCAAATATTATCCGTTTTTGTCCGTTACATATCGCCGTCAACTTCACAATTTTAAAACGCGTCTGTTAGGGAAAAGTTTCCACACCCTTATAACGAATGTTTGTTCCCCACTCCAATTGACATGGATCTGACAGTTATAGTTAGGAGACCTCGTTCTCATCTGCTGATATATAAATCATGTTTATCACTCTGATGGTTCTGGGCCTTCTGGCATAGCTTCATCCATGCCACAAGTTTGGCTTGATAGATTTCTATACTTAACTTGTTGGTGAGTTTGCTATAATTGACGGATACTCTTAATGTTGAGGCTAGGCTGGCGAACCAAACTTCCATACCCCACTGGTTACTTAAACTTAGAAAAAGAGGGAAAACCTCGAGGCATGGATACGTGTATGTTTGGCGCACGATACATGTATGCTTGGCATATCTAATTATGGCTCGAACACCCGAATTAGTCAACCTCACCAAGTGCCCCATGACCCCAATAGCTTGGACCAATATGAAAGTTTGACTGAGAGATCATTTTAAAAAGTGATAAGTGATAATGTTTCTGCTTCAAACGTACAAGTTTCACAAAATGAAGCTGCCAAGGAGAGATCCATGAAAGCTTCTTAATACGCCTAGAAATGGAGAGATCTTGTGGTATTTTACAGAACTCCTTGGCTCCATAGCTTTGGCTACCCGTGATTCACCTTTCAAACGAACATTAAAATGTTTGGCGTTAATCTATGAAGTGATGATAACGATTTTTGTCAATAAATTGTTGCAAAGGGCGTTAATACTATTTTTAAAATTTATTAAGAATAGTATTAACTGTAAATATATATATAAAAAAAATTAAGGATATTAATAAGATTTTTTAAAATTTAAGGGTGTTTTTGAAACAAAATACCATCCAAAATTGGCCCATAAGTCGACTTAACCTAGTCCTCTCGTACTAGGTTGGCTCCTCGCACTTCTCCCTAAACTGTCTCATGACATTATAAACCCAAATCACGTACTACTTGAATTGACGAACAGGGTGTTTTTGAAACAAAATACCATCCAAAATTGGCCCATAAGTCGACTTAACCTAGTCCTCTCGTACTAGGTTGGCTCCTCGCACTTCTCCCTAAACTGTCTCATGACATTATAAACCCAAATCACGTACTACTTGAATTGACGAACAATCGAACCTTTGGACCTTCTTCAACCCTTGGATGTGACGAGTTGACATCGAGGTGCCAAACGACTCCGTCAATAAGAGCTATTAGGAGTCATCAGCCTATCCCCGACGTACTTTTGATCTGTTGACCGAGAGCTCTTCCGCACGGAACTCCCAAATAACTATGTGTAAGGGTGTTTTTAGATTTTTAAAGATTTTAAGGATATTACGGAAAATTTTGAAGCAAATTATAAACTTTNTTATTTTGGTTATTTTTTATTATTTTATTATTTTATTATTATTTTTAATTTATTTTATATTATTTTATTTAGTTTATTTGATTTTTTTGGTTAGGTTTGTTGAGAAAAAACCTAATGCTAAGAGGGAAAAGAAAAATGAGTATAGGGGAAGTGTTTAACATGAGAAGCAAAAGCCTACATTGCCACACTCCTTGACGCTCGCCTCCAGCTCCAACCCATCGCCACCCTTCCCCTTCCCCTTCCCCTTCACCTTCAATCTCTTCTTCCTTCCTTTAATCCCCAAAATTCCTTCTCAACCATGGAGGATGATGATGAGTTTGGAGATCTCTACACCGACGTTCTCAGACCTTTCGCTTCTTCTTTCTCATCTGCTCCTCAGGCTCAACTATCCTCTCCCGCCCCTCCGCCTCTTCAACGCTCGATCAATATCAATCGCCACCACGCCGACGATACTCCCCCCAATGGACCTTCTTACTCCAACCCCGTTGTTCCACTGCCGCTTCCCAATGAAACCCCACTTCTCCAGCCGCCTCGGGAGTCCATACCTGCTGGTTCTTCTGGGTTCGTTCTCAATTTGGCCGCCAGAAACGACGACGACGGTTCTCGTGCCATGGATGGCGAGGATTTTGCTTCATTTGATGGTGAATTATCGAATAGGGCTTTGGAGGATCGGAATTTAGGTGTTGAATCTGGAATTATTGGTGCCCCTGTGGAAGATGTCAATTTGATGGATAAGGATGTGAAATTCGATATTGAAGAGGGGAATGCAGAGGTTGAGGACGACGTGGGTGTGGAGCCGATTATTCCTGGCTTGTCTCCCGGCGGTGGTATATCGATTCATGGGTTAGGCGGGAATTTGGAGAACACGGAAGGTTTTAGAACGAATGATGCTGTACGAGACCGGGGCGAAGGCGGTGACGCCTGGGATAGTGACAGTGAGGATGATTTGCAAATTTTGTTAAATGACAGTGATCGTGAGCCTATGGCAGTGGAGAGAGGTGGATTGGTAGGTGATGATGAAGACGATCCCCCGCTGGTTATCTTGGGGGATAATGATCAGAATCAGGTTATGGAAGAGCAAGAGTGGGGTGAAGACGCAGTGCCGGCTGCGGATGGCGAGAGAAAAGAGGCGGGCGAGGCTGCAAAATCTAGTGCTGGGATGGTTTTGGCTCCAAAGCTCGGATATAGCAATTATGGTTATCGTCCTTTTCATTCTCAATATAAGGTCAGTGTATTATCCGTTTTTTCGCAAGTGTGATATAAGTGTATATGGGGTTTTATAAATTCCCCTCTTGTCGATGATGATGGGAATGTAAGTTCTTGTCTTTTATTATATGACATGAATAATATTGACATAAGAATTTTTGGTTTGACAGTGAAAATTACTGAATCCATATGATATTCATGATATCAGTAGAATGTAACAAATAACCATTGATTAACCTGGCAAACTTGATATTCTTGATTTCATCCAAAAGTGGAATCCTGGTGTTATGTCGTGTCCCAACTGGTGTTTGATGTGTAATGATCATTATGACGAAGATTAGGATTGTGTAATCGACTACGAGTTTTCTAGGAAGATTTGGTGTTCTTTCTTTAAAACCTTCAACTTTCAGTGGTTCGCCCCGCCCATAGACACACAAGTTTTTTATTCAGTCAGTGTGTGAGTACAGTTTTGGAGGCAGAGGTATGATTATTTGGGAAAATTTTGCTGCCGAAACTCTTTGGAGCTTCAGTTCATCTCAAGAGAAACTGCAGGTTTTCTGAAGGAAAGCTTAAGAATGTCAGCATTGTGGACAATTTGGATTTGTTCCCAGCTTCTAGATAGTGCTTCATCTAAACACGTTTGAAATTTTATTCTTGATTCAAACCAATTGGAAAAGGATTTTGCAATCTCTTGTTTGTTCAGGGCGGGGATAGATTTCGTGTCACTTCCTTCTTATATTTCGGATCACTAATATGTTACGGCGGAGTAGTTGGAAATTCATCATTCTGCTTACTGTTACCTGTAGCAACTCTGATGTGGACTACAACTTGAAAGGCTGGAGATACTTTTCGGTTCCAGGCTTATGATTTCAAGCACTTCAATAAGTCATAAAAGAACTAGTTGACGATACTTTGTCTATTCAACTGGTTTACCCTTTCCTATAAAACTGAATTCCTCATGTGCCTGCCATCACTACAATTTTCTGTGTACAGCAGTGTTTAAAACTATCCATGACATGGACAATATCTAAGGATATCATAGTTCTTGGTTCTAATTGTCTTACTTTTTTCACAAGGAAGATCGGTAACCATTCGTAATGAAAATCACCAATGCACTCATGTCACTCCGTGCACTACTCATATCCTAGTTAATGTTTTAGGTATTTGGAACAAGTTTAGTGGTCCTGAACAGTGAACACTATCCTCAGAGTTAATTAGTTAATGTGTGTTTGTTTTTGTTGTTGTTGTTGTAGTCATGAACATTGTTGCATCAAGCCATTCACAAAAGCCTGTTGGCCGTTTTTGTTATTTTAGTCATTTGCTTGGATCATTATACTGTAAATTCTTGGATTCACTTATACCGAGTAGTTATAAGCATATTTTTTTAGATTTCAACTGCAGTTGGTTAAAATTTCTTGCATACTTTCTTCTTGCTGCTTGTTTCTGATAATAAAGCTCATATTCTTGGTGGCATGTGTAGTATGTGAGACCTGGTGCAGCACCTTTTCCTGGTACTCCTGCTTCTGTCCCTGGAGTAACTCCAAATCAAGCTCGTCCACTTGTCAACATGGGTCCTGTTGGTGGTCGTGGTAGAGGTGATTGGCGACCAGCAGGAGCAAAAGATCCAGCTTCAGTGCAGAAAGGTTTTCATTCAGGTTTTGGAATGCCTGGATGGGGCAATAATATGGGAGGGCGTGGTAGTGGTGGCCTAGAGTTCACTCTGCCTTCGCACAAGTAATACTTGCTTTGGCCTACTGAAGGGGTTCTATGTTGAAACATGATGTGCTGCCTTTACATTGTCGTCAATTGCATGTTTCGATTTCTTTTCTAATTTTAATTGCCGTTGATGTGCGTGGGAATGTGAAATGAACTTCACATGTTTTGTGTCTGGAGTGAACAATACAATTTAGACATTTTTTCCATTCTGTTCATACAACAAAAATCACATTTATCTTCTGGGGGAATGTTAATCGCACTTATTTTTCTGCTTCATAAGGTTGACCTTAACGACCTAAAAATTTATATATTAAAAAAATTTCCAAGTTATGCCTAAATGACCTGAAAATTTTGATATTTGAGGGAACCTTCTGTTTCTTAGATCGTTTGTTTTGTTTGAATTGCCTAACTAATGTTTCAATTTTCTACTTTGCTAATTGTAGTACGTTTTGATCCGAACTTCATTCAGGACAATTTTTGAAGTTGACATTGATAGTTTTGAGGAGAAACCATGGAAATCTACTGGAGTGGACATATCTGACTTTTTCAACTTTGGTCTGAATGAGGATAGCTGGAAAGAATACTGCAAACATCTGGTAAACGCTTACTTTTTTTTTTAACGTGTCTTTATAGACGTCGTATTACTGGCAGTGTTTTCATTCTCCTTGGGTGCTTGACTGTTATTTATCCTCTACTGAAAGTTGGGGTGTTTTTTCCAAGTTCTTCTACTCCCACTTTTGGTTTGGCCTTCTTATAAGGCCTTTTTGTATTCTCTCATTCTTCTTAATAAGAGTTGGCTTCCCATAATAACATAAAAATAAGCTTTACTTTACATACAGGAACAACTACGCCTGGAGGCTACCATGCAAAGCAAAATTCGAGTATATGAGAGTGGACGGACAGAACAGGTATGTTGATTGTTCTTTCACGGAAGGAGTGAGTTCTTTACGCCACATTTTAATCTCACTTAAGTTTATGTTTCTTTTCAACGTTCTTCAATCTCAACATTTTTTTTTGGTTTCCTTTTCAGGGCTATGATCCTGATTTGCCTCCAGAACTAGCAGCTGCTGCAGGTTTTCGTGATATTCCCGGTGATCACACTCTTGGGAAGTCTGATGGTTTACAAAATGATGCAGGAAAAGGAGCAGCTCGTGTGCGGCCACCTCTGGTATTTACTATGTTCTATCATTCTAGTGATATGCAGAGGGAAGCCCTCAATCCATTTAACATATACTAGGAAGATGTCTTTGTGTGCTCGAGATCTAGGTTATTATCAGAGATCGGGAATGAGGAGTGAGTGCATTTTTGTGTGTGAGTGACATAGAGCCTTCTGTAACAATGTTAATATATATGGTTGTTGTTTGGGGTTGGGGGGGTGGGGGGTGGATAATGAATAGCCTTGAATTGATGAACTTGAAGAAGAAGACTCTGTTTTGGGCAATTCCACCCTAAGGCCTCCCTGTGGCTGCCCCTTTGGGAGGAAGAGACATCCCCCCTAATTGCTCACAACCATAAACACTTCTAACCACCTTTGTCCGTAAAGCATTTTCTTCTTGCAAAAAGCACCAAATCCATTTGAGGAGGAGAGCATTATTTGTTTGACGAATGGAGCCTAACCCAAGATCACCATTCTGGCTCCCCAGTTGGTAAGCACCACCATTCCATATGATATTTCTCACCACCCTGTCAATCTCATTAATCACCTTCATTGGAGCCTTGAAGATAAAGGAACTATAAATGGGAAGGCTGTTCAAGGTGGACAAAGCAATTGTTGGCCTCCCTCCTTTAGACATGGAAAAGTCCTTCCATTTATCAAGCTTTGCTCTAAATTTATCAACCGTGGGCTCCCAACAATCAACAACATGGAAATTTCCCACAAGAGGGACCCTAAGGTAAGTAATGAGGAAATCCTCATCTTTGCAACCTAGAGCAACCACAACCTAATTCTTACTAATATTAACGCCTATGATGGATTTTTTTTAGAGTATTTAGAGATAAACCAGCTCCTCCGAAGGAAATACCCAAAAAGTCCACCAATTCTGAAGGAGGCTCTCGTTGTTTGGACAAAAAATGAGTGCATCATTAACGAATTGGAGGTGGGTGATTATCAACAGCTTGCTGCCCATCCGAAGGCCTTGGAGATATCTTTTTTTTTCTTCAGTGGAGTAACGAATAGAACAGCTCTAAGAGCCACCAACAACAGTAAACAGAAAGAAGAGATAGGGTCCCTTGCCTAATCCCTCTTCCAGCATAAATATTTCCCTTGGCCTTCCATTTTGCAAAATTGAGAAAATAGTATTCGCCAAACAGGCCCCTATCCTATTTTGCTAACACTCCTTGCTTCCTTGTCCCTTAGGGTGCGTTCTCCTTTTTTACTAATACATTTTTTCCCCTCTCGTTCTTGTAAAAAAAGATGGAGACTCTTGTAAAAAAAAGATAAAGACTCCAATTAAGTAAAATAAGGCCCAGAAAATAATCACAATGAACCTTCACCACTGAGATCCAAAAAGAAACGTGAAATCTTACAAGGGACCACACGATCCTCGTAGTGATATCAATGTGTTTATTGTCTTACTAGGTTTGGATGGGGTTGTTCAGGGAAGGGAACTATTGAGGAGTTGGGGTTTTGCTTTCAAATATGAGAAAAGTGAATTTTTTTTTTTCCCATTAGACTTAGTCTAGTTATGATATGACATGTTGTGGTTAGACACCTCCAGGGACATTCAGATCGATTGGAAGATGTTGACTATGGAGTTTATGACGTGTGAGGGGGGAGCTAGTATTTGGTTGTATTCTCCATGCCAACTAGACCTCCCCCTTCATAGCTGTATGATTCCATTCACTTTTTAGAAGGATCGTCACTGCTAGTTCGTTTACATTGTATCCATACCCTCAACCCCAAACGAATGAGTAAATTTTAGGTGGGAAAGATTTAGCTCTTGGATTATTGACCAAGTAGAAACCGCTTCTCTAGCTCAATGCTCTTAAGGTTGAAAGAGAGTAGTATCTTGAGATTTGATGTGTACTAGGGAGCATTGAGAGACCATTCCAATGCTCTTACGGTTGAAAGAGAATAGTGTCTGGAGATTTTGTGTACCAATTCTTATGGTAGATGAATTATATGATGTTACTAATTTTTATATTCAATTGGGGTACTTGTCAGATAAGAGTTTGCTATGAAGATGTCTTCAAATTTTCTTTTTGAATTCTTAAGGGCACTATGGGTTCTTGGTTATGCCATTTGCCCTCGCAAATACCCCATCAAAGTTTGAAGCACTGATTAATTAACTTTTATATCCTTATTTTACAATGGCTTGTGTTGGATTTCTGTGACAATATCCTCATATAGCACAAATTTGGGGGGAGGCGCTTGCAATATTTGGATGGTGTTGGCAACCCTTGAACAACACGGTGGGTGCATGTAAGCTATAAGAATGTTATTTTGGTGAAAGAAAATTGGAGTGTTTGGAACATATGTGTTGACGGTCACAATCCGAGCTATGTTGACTTGGCCAGTAGTAACACCAAGAAATGATAATGGACTAATAAGTTATGATAGAAAGTTGATGAAAAGATATGGTTAGATAGTCGGGATACTCACAGAGCACCACTGTTCGGTTGGATAGACAAGTTCAAGAGAGGTTAAAACAAAAATGACATTAATATCTATTTTTATGCAAACCATGATTTAATATCATATGAGTTTCTCTTTAGTGTCAATACGGTTGTCTGGACACTCGAGGATATAAAAAAAATCTCCATCTTTGTGCTGCCTAATTTCTCTGAGGAGGTTGGATTATGGACGCGTAATTCTAATGCAATATCGACGGCCTACTACTTTTTTTTAGCTATGAAGGAGTTGATTGCAATTGTTCTAGCTGTGCTACAATAGAGGCCATATATCTGGGTTTCAAATGCCATTTAGAATAGCTCCTAGTTCAAATTCAATACATGCCCAGTCTAAAAATTAAAGTTGCTGATGCATTTCTAGGTTTTCGCTAGAAGTCACGTTGACATCAATCTTAGTGTTGAATGATGACCACAATAATAAAAGTAGCTGAGGATTCTTTTATGTCAAAATATTGCAACTGTGGTATTGGATGGCAGTAGTGCCTATAGTCCCTCCACCGTAGAAGATGGCTTATTGAAATATAAGTGTCTCTTAGTTCTAAAGGACTCTCCGCTACACTCCCAGAAGAGTACCGCAGTAGCCTCTTTTCACCTTAGGATGATGTTGCGATGATTTTCATTCATGCCATGCCTACATAGGAGGGAGAGGAGGAACACAATTTTAGCATTGATTGATCATCTTACGTAATAATGCACTTCTCACTTTAAAGCACCCTTATACTGCCCTCTCAGTTGCATAGTTGTTTGAAGAGGCTTCTTGGAGGCTCTGGAATTGCTGAGGAGGCAGTTTCCTCCTTACTTAAGGGGCTGAACTTTTGGGATGAGAGTATTACCGAGGGACGACAGCCCCTGATCTGATTTAGATATACAGGAAAAAGTCTCTTGGGGGGTTGTGTGAGAGACACAGGGCTCTTTTGTATTAGTGCTAGTATGTACGGTCGTCTGGAAAGGAGAGAAAGGTAGCAAGTAGCTTCGTTTGTTGGGAGAAACACGCACCTCGAGTGCACAATTGTGAACTTGTAATTCTTTCCTCTGTCTATATTTTTTTTTTTTTAGTCAATACTTTTTCTGATTTTTATTCATTGCTTTCTTGGATCTTTATGATGTGGGTGGGGTAGCTTAGACTCTACATTGTTCTGACATTGAAGCTCAATGGTTAAACTTTTCCTTCCCAGCCTACCGGCAGAGCAATACAGGTCGAAGGTGGTTATGGTGAACGTCTACCCTCAATTGATACTAGACCTCCCAGGATTCGTGACTCTGATGCTATAATTGAGGTATTTGATCAAATCCTGTTATCAAGCAAAATGACCTATCTTACGTGTGCAAACTAATATTAGTCGTATAATCGCAATTAAAAGTTAACTTCAGCCATTTGGTTGTATAGATTGTCTTGCAGGACTCTTTGGATGATAATTTCTCCACAGGAAATTGCACCCCGAACCAACAGAACGATGATCTGTCAAGAAAGGATTTCAAAGAAGTCCATGAAGCTGAGGATGACAATGCACAAATTGATAGTGATACTGAATATCCTGACAATTTTTCAGAAACTCATAATAGTGAACTGCGGGAAAAGGCTGGAAGAAGAAAAGCATCAATGAATTCTGCTTCTGACAACATACGTGATGATGTGAGTTTGCCTTACCCTTCAGAAGGACCAGGACACTATGCTGCGTCTAGAGGCCATACCCCTGCTTACCCTGCTCAGAATTTGGGTATTAATGACGAAAGGTAAGAACCCTTTGTTTAATATCAATCATTCAGGATGTCTACCTAGTTTAGAATAGCAGTATTCAGTTTGAACCATATAGATAGCGATTAAATGTCATACACACTGCATAACGAGGTCTGTCTTTTTATCATATTTTACAATCCGGGATGCGTATGACATTTGAGTTTTGAGTTAGGCACACTTGAGCTTGGATTATATGATTTTCCAAGTTTGTTGGAGTACTTTTAGGTGGCAATATATGCCATATTGCATTACAGATTGTTAAATAGTTCTGTTCAAGCTCATTGTTCACATAATAAACAGTTATGTGGGCTCATTGTTCAGGTTCTATTGAAGTAAAGCTCAAAGCAAAACTGAGCCAAATTTCCCATGCTTTTGTTTAAGTCTCTCTTTCTTACTCAAAATAATTGAAAACCTTGTTTCCTTCCGCTTTCTGGGTATTTCTTAGCTCAGCATTGACGAATCTGAAGGAATTTCTTATTTCTATCCTTTTGTGAGTACAGGCGGCCACAGGGTAGAACATATAATAAGTCCCCTCGTTCTCCAATACCGAACTTACGAGATGGGAAATCGTCTGACAGTCGAGAGGAAGGGTCTGTTGGAAGTATGAATGGTAAGCGTAGTCCACATGAGTCATCTCCTGCAATGGTTGAGGCTACCCAGGAGTCTAGTGCCGAGGACAAGGATGCTGAACATGATGAGCTCATTGAGGCTGACAAGAATACTGAAATAGATCGGGAGAATGTGAATTTCATTACGACCAGCAATTCTAATAAAAGTGATAGAGATGGCGAAGTAATGGAGAATGATGAGAAATTGGGTCCTACAGTTGAACCATTGGTTCTCAAAGACGATGACGACAACGACTCAAAGGCTGCAAGTAGTGAAAATAGAAAAACAAGATCAGGGAGCAGCAGGGATTATCATAAATGGCAGGATGGGGTCGAGGAGGAAGTATTTCAAAATAGACGCTCATCAAGCATGGGGAGCGTCAAGAAGTACATCGATGAAAATGAACAGAATTTTCGAAGAAAAGATGGTGATGACAAACAGGATGAAAGGAACCAAATGGATGTCAAGGGGAGGAAGGATGGTTATGCGTGCAGAGACTGGGATCCTAGCTTAGCTCATCAACATCCTTTGAAAACTGATGGTTTCGATAGGCGAAAGGAGAGGAGTAATGCTGAAGCTGCTTGGCAAAGAAGAGATGACGATCCTTATTACCGAAAAACAAGAACTGAAGATACAAGAAAGAGAGAGTATGATGATGACACGGGATCTAGGCACCGGGGCAAAATTCGTGAAATTGAGAGAAGTGATAAAGACGACCGCCATCTAACTAAAAAGTTAGATAACGGAAACTATAGGGTGCATTATGATAAAGGTGCTAGCTCAAGACATAGGGAAAGAGATGACAGTTTGAAGAGTAGATACGAAAATTTGGATAGCTATTATAACAAGAAAAGGAAAGATTCAGAACATCTGAGGCGAGATCATGTAGACAAGGATGAAATCTTGCACGGTAAGAGAGATAGTAAAAGCCACCGTAAACGGGAACGAGATGAAGTCTTTGAACCACAAAAGAGAGATGAGCTGCTGAGAGTTAGAGATAACATTGGTGATCACCACTCTGTAGGGCACAAAGAGGAGTGGTTGCAAAGAGAAAGGAGTGATAGGCCGAGGGATAAGGAGGATTGGCATAGACCGAAACAATCTCGTGAGGAAAATCCATCAAAGCGGGATAGAGACGAAGGAAGGAGCTCTGTCAGGAGTGGGCATGGCGCAGAAGAGAAATCATGGGGGAGCCACGTTAGGGTGAAGGATGAAAACAAAGTTTCTGAAAAGGAGAACCAAGGAAAAGATGTCGTGCGTCACGGTGAACAAAATAAGAGGAGGGATAGAATAGAGGATGAAAGTTCTCGTCGAGGACGCGAGGATGCTTATTCACGTCGAAATCCACCCAGTACCGAGGACAGAAGATCTAGGCTGGAAAAGTCTAGTACTGAAAGACATACTGGTAATGCTTTTGATAATCCGAGAATACACGATAAGAGACACAAAGACAGCAAGATGAAGAACAGAGACGTCGATGGCAGCGACCATAACGCTTTAGGTCCTTCGAAGAAAAGCCAAGAGAGCCAAAACAATTATAGGAGTCAGATGGTATGTTTCCTTTTATTGATTTGTTTTATAGAAATGGAAATACTCTCTCTTTAGAAATTGAAACTGGTTTTTCTGTGGTTTCCCTGATCATTTTTGACATAATGGGATGCCTAAAGTCTTGGCTCTATCTCTCTCCTTATTTGAAATTGATTCACTCTAGGTCTTGAAAGGCTCTGATGATCGTGGCGATCGGGAGCATTCAGTTCACCATCACGGGTCCAGAAAACATACCGATGATGCTTCCTCAGAAGACGAGCAGCAAGATTCTAAGCGCGGGCGATCTAAGTTAGAACGTTGGACGAGTCACAAGGAGAAAGATTTCAATATCAACAGTAAGTCATCATCCTCATTACTGTCTAAAGAAACTGAGAACAACAATGGTGGTGGATCTTCAGAAGCCAGCAAAAACCCAGATGACTCCATGAAGGCGGCAGCAGTTGAGGCTGCTGACAATCACAATTTAGCAGAAAAGAAAGACAGCGGCGATCCGGAGTTGAAGACTGGCGTTTCTGATACAAAAGTATTGGAGGATAAACATATGGACACGGTCGAAAAGTTGAAGAAGAGAAGCGAGCGTTTCAAGCTTCCAATGCCAAGTGATAAAGAAGCTTTGGTGATAAAAAAGATCGAGAACGAAGCACTGCCTTCTTCCAAAAGCGACATTCCTGCAGATTCAGAGATCAAACCAGAACGACCTGCTCGGAAACGAAGGTGGATTAGTAGTTAATGATTGAAACAAAGAATATATTTGGTTGTAATCTGTGGCGTTTCTTTCTTTCAAGGGAAGCTCCATGACAAAGAGGCTTGTCCGTTTCGCCCACTGCCCGGCTCAGATCGCCTCCGAGTCCCATTCGTGGTACCAATGAAGACCTCATCTCTCTTTTAGTCGATATACATTATTTTGTAACCATATTATCATCATCTTCAGGAGCATCTTTTTTAAAGGCTTTGTGTATATACTACTAGCAAAAGACAGTAACATTGAATCGATTACCGAAAGCGGCTTAGAATGCGTTTAGACATACTGTATGATTGTTACCTTCGAATTCGTCGGAGAGCGTTCGACTGAGGAACATGTCATGCTTGTTTTAGGACCATCTTAGTCTTAGAACTGTGCTATATTCAGTTTTCTACTAACATTACAATGACGTTGAGATGCATTTTTAGAAAAATGTATCATTCTCAAAGTTCAACCACTTTTTGACATAAATGAATGAGATAGATCCCATTTTTCCTCCCCTTTTTATCTTCCATTTTCTTGTTCTTGTTATTTTAGTTTAATAATGCCTCTGAGCTAACATGCGTCCGTTCATGTACAAAGAGGCTAAACGTATGATATTTTATCCTCGTTTTGCATGATTATATTAATACATACAAAAAGCATAACTCAAGAAGTTAAGATCTAGTGCTGAATTTTGATAACTACACTGATTCAGTATACTGTCGTGTTGTGTCAGAAAGATAGATAGCTACACTGATTTAGACGCTCTGGACTGCTCATGTCATAGCTACACTGATTCGCTTGCTCGTGCAGTGTTATGTCAGAAAATAGATAGCTACACTGATTTAGACGCTCTGGGTTACACATGTCATAGCTACACTGATTAGATAGATAGCTATACTGATTTAGATGCTATAGCTATACTGATTTAGATGCTCTGGGCTACTCATGTCATAGCTACCCTGCTCATGTCGTTTCATGTAGTTAGTATACTTTTTCTATTAATGGTAGGTTGGTTATGGTTGTTATATGCTTTTTGAAATTAAAATGAAAGAAGAACGATAGAAATTTCGTGAGAAATTATAAATTTTCTCTTTTTATTTCAAACTCTACTTTAATTCAATCTGTGGTGGGGGGGTAACAATGTCGGCGCACTCATATTCTGCCACGTCACCAGTTGAATGATTCCTAAAATGAACCGGTCCGCAGCAGATTATGTCTCCATTTTACCTCCCAATTTACAAACCAAGCCGCTAATACTGAGAGCTGTCGCGCGTTGGCATTGGCACATTGCGGTTGCGTTACATTCCCACGCATAAGAATCATAAGATCCCGTTTCTCAAATTACGAATTTCGTTTACAGATTCTTTGTTTGCTTTCGATTTCTCATCCCTTTAGAGAGAGAGAGAGAGAGAGAGAGAAGGGGAAGGGGAAAGGGGAAAGGGGAAAGGGGGAGTTGAGTTTTGTGAAGAAGATGAAGATCACTGCGTTGCTGGTCTTGAAATGCCACCCAGAAGGATCTGATCCGATTATATTGGCCAACGCCGCTGATGTGAGTCATTTCGGTTACTTTCAGAGGCCCAGCGTTAGGGAGTTCATCTGCTTCGTTGGTCGGACCGTCGCTAAGCGTACCCCTCCTGACCAGCGTCAATCTGTTCAGCACGAAGGTCTATTCTTTTTTTTCTTTATTTTATTTGTTAGTTCTCTGTTACGGTCATGTTTCTGCCTTTATGCTTGCATTGTTGTGTTGGGATTCTTCTTTCTGATTGTGCATTTTTTTCTTTTTCTTGCTTAATTGCTGTAATTGGAGTTTTGCTTTTGATTTTGGGGTTTTCCTTGTTTTTTTATTTATTTATAAATCTCATAATCAGGATTTCGTATGCTGATCAGATCATAGGAAGATAGAAAGTCTAATAGTTGGAGGGAACGTAGTATGATTGTAGTTTAGGCGAAAACGAACAGGATGTGGTGGAAATTCAAGTGACGAGGGAAAATGATACCCGAAGAGACGATAAAACCAAGAAATGCCCCATGATGATCCCCTTTCCACTTTTGGTTTAAGCGGGCGCCGACAGTCAGCTGAATGTTCTTGTGAAATCATGTTTGCCCTGTTAGTGTCTTTATGCAGTTAATTGCATATGCCTCATTCAATCTGAATCTGTATAGGGGATCTATTGAGTCTGGTCATTTATAGGAGAGGAATTTGTAACAACTTCAAATCTGAATTGTAGTGTAAGGTTTACGTAGAAGATTTTGATTTCTTACACTTCTTTTAGGTTTTGTTTTTTCTTATTTTGTTCAATAGGACAAATTGTCTTTCTTTCATGTTCTTCTCTACCTTTAAGTCACTGTTAAAGATGTTCTGCAATGCTGGTTTACCAGTTAATACCTGTCCAGCTTCAGCTATTAATTGTGTTCTACGTTATTGAATTTTCTACGAATTGTTTGAAATTTTGTAGAGTATAAGGTGCATAGTTACAATAGAAATGGTCTTTGTGCTTTGGGATTTATGGATGACCACTACCCGGTTCGAAGTGCATTCTCTCTGCTTAACCAGGTGAAAACACTCTTATTCACATCTAACAAATGTATTGCTGTAGAGCACTCTTTCTTTTCATGAAAATTATATTATTTTGTTGGATTTTGCATTGACGAGTTATTTTTCTCAAGAAAAAGACAAACTAATAGACGGATTAGTGATTTCTGATTAAATAACTTCACTGGAACAATACTGCATCAGGCCCAAGTAATGTCAGCATCATATTGCAGTATGAAGATTAGTTTTATTCTCTTATTATAAATTTTCAATGATTATAGTGCCGAATTATTATGATACGTGGATAAACCGAAGGTCATCGACTTGAGCTAATCTTAGTCCTAAGCCATATACATATCTATAATTTTATCCCTTTTTTAGTGTATATATATATGTATATTATCAAGTAGTTTTTGTATTTGTCTCTGTATGATTGTAACTATTGTTGATGCACGTTGGTTTCTACCAGGTTATGGACGAGTACCAAAAAAATTTTGGTGAAACATGGAGAACTGCACAAGCAGATAACTTTCAACCATGGCCCTATCTGACTGAAGCTTTAACCAAATTCCAGGTTTATTGCCCTCCTTTCTACATTTAATTAAGACATAATTGCATGACCGAATTTGAAACGTATTTACAGGCTTCATTCCCCCACCTCAACCAGTGATTATAACATTTTCTATTATTTACTGTCCAGGACCCTGCAGAGGCTGATAAATTGTTGAAAATACAGCGGGAGTTGGACGAAACCAAAATTATTCTTGTAAGTTCTTTTAATATATATCTTCCAGGGTTGTATGCTACATTGCTGTTTTCTGGTTGATTAATTTTCATGCTGATATGTTTCTACCTTCCAATACAGCATAAGACGATTGACAGCGTGCTTGAACGTGGTGAAAAGTTGGACAGTTTGGTCGAGAAGAGCTCTGATCTCAGTGCAGCATCCCAGGTATGCGATTGTACATAACTAGTAGAAAATAGTGTGTGTTAGATTTCTGGTCCATGAAATGGTGCTACTTTCTTGAATTCTTCTCAACTAATGTTACAACTACATTCATGAAGCATCTGACGTTTTTCCATTTCCTTAAGAACCTACCTAACTGTACCCCACTTGTGATTGAACAGATGTTCTACAAACAAGCTAAAAAGACCAACCAGTGTTGTACCATACTGTAAGCTTTTGATGGCATCACATAGAAAGTTGAACCAGATAATTGATGATTGTAATATGATTATATCCTTTACAATTTGTTTGTTTCACTGAATCTTGTGAATTTTATCCTCGTTTGTTGTTTAAAAGATGGGGGAACAAAATGTTGGGCGTAGATCCTACTCGTATAGTATATTGACGTCTCATTTTCTTCATTGGTGTTAGTTCACATATGCTTGTTTCCATTTTCAATGGAATGTTCATTATTGATCCCTCTTGATGTTAATCAATGCTGATAAATGTCGATCGAGTTACCTCTTGCAATCACATTTTTATTAGACGAGTTCGGATCTTACTAACAAGTTGTACTTATGATCAGTAAACCATGAGTGCAATTTAAAGCACGATCATACCGAGATACACACATAATATGTACTCACAAACCAACATTTTACACAACTGATGAGAAGAGTAGCAAGATAGGGTTCTGATGTTATAAACATAAGCTTCTGTGATCTGTTTACTTTCCCAGAAGAATGGACTTTATCCACCATATGCCTTTTGTATCTTTGGGACCTTCACCTTCTGGTGGAGGATCGCTCTGTGGTGTCTTGTGCAGTTTGTTTACATCATAACCCAATTCCTTGGCTTTTTCAAGCAGCTCATTGTATATCTCCTCGTTAAGATGAGTATTTCTGCACAATATCTGCACAATACACCAAAAAAACACCATCAGTATACAAAACCCAGAATATGAAACTTTGGAATGAGAGTGAAATTTGAAAACATACCCAAAGATTCTTCCTTGAAGGCTCCCCAACCAGGACATACTGATAATCACCATCAATATACAAAACCCAGTAATTCCCAACAACTGGAATGATTGGAAGGAAGGGAGGCAAATAGAATTTGACCTTGAACTTGGCCTCCTGGCTTGAAGGCTCAGCCTTATAAGCCACACCTTCTATGGAACTTCTCTTGCCATCGCTCCAAGTTTCATTCACCACTTTCACAGTTCCATCTTCTTTGAGCGTATAAGTAGCCCTTGTGTTCACACCATTCTTTGGTTGATTTCTCGATGGAATTGAAGCTATCTCATACCATCTTCCCATGTACTTCTCAAGATCCAACCCTTTAACCACTTCCATCTCTTTCTTTGCCATCGTTTCAAATGTGAAACAACACACTGAAATGTTGGTTTCTGGACAACATATTTGTAGACACAGGATTACTTGTGTGGATGCTTATCTATAAGGTCTTTTCAGCTGTCCCCATCTGGCCGGATGGCTGAGATGAAAGTAGAAACTTCCAGATGGGTGGTTTCTAGAACCCAACATTATTGCAGAACTGTTGAAGCAGCCTTCTTAGAATAATTTTCTGCTGTGGTAGAGCTTTTCAAATTGTTAAGACTTTTTTGGTTAGCATTTTTCCCACAGCTTCTTGATGGAACTTGTTCTGTTCGGTCATGGAAAATGGATAAGGGCGTTAATCCGCCCTCTACCATAAAAGAGAAGAACAGAACAGAAAAAGGAAACCTTTCTGCATCTATAAAACGCATTGGTTCTCCTTTTCAGGACCTATGGCTTTGACTATGACAGGAAGAATAAGAGCTCTTTTTGTATGTCCATTGAGCAATATGACTTTCAAACTATGTAAATCAGCACACCATGTGATAGTTACTTGAGCACCTAATCCATAATCCATGTAGACTGAGGGCAAAAACGAATAGGGATGTCCATTCTCTCCATGGAGACGATAGTGAGGCCGAGAATTGCCAAATGACGTCTATTATTGAATTTACCTGACCCAATAGTTCTCCATTTTTGGAACGTCCAGTGCTATAATCATTAAATGGGTAATTCGCCAATCCCTAAAATGGACTGTGCAATGTACTAATTGTTGAGTTATAGGTCATTTTACTAGACCCTACTAGAAGTTTCTATTGTAACAATCTACCCTTGTTTAATTCCTGTCGAAGCATATACTTAGGGGGACGATTTCAAAGTAGACTCCTATTCATTAGATGGTTTAAGCAGAGACTAGAAAGAAGGTGAGGAGAAAAACAAAATATAGTTGAATATTTAAATTATATACATAAGTTACCTTATTTGAAAAAATTACACATTTCGTATCAGACGTTTGGTTTAGATTACTTTCGAGTATTTAGTTTTCAAACTCAACAAGTTTACCTCTAAGGTTGCATTTGGTATTTTTGGTGTCCTTGTTCGTTTTTCCATTAATTACGAACACCATCTCGAAAGCCATCGTGACACCTGCTGTCCTGTCATTATCTTATGAACACAAGGATAAGGAGGGTGTAGTCTGCTGTTTCGTTATCCATATGTTTTGCATCAGTAAATGGATGAGCAGACAAAGATGGAACCTAAATCTCCATTTAAGTGATCATGAGAAATGCATAACACGATCGGATATCGACGACTACTGCATTTTACGACCAAATGGCCCATGAAACTCGACCTGTTTATGAAGCACACAACAAGTTATCTTGATCAAAAGAAGTCAAAATGCTTGGATGTTATGACAACTAAGCTTCATAGGGGGGCTTGAAACTGATTAGAGCCTTCACGAGGTAAGATTTCGAGCTATTTCCGAACAGAGAACAATATTGTGGCAGTGTTTCATATCATTACAAAGAAAAATCACAAGTTTGGCAAACTTGGTTGCAGTAAGACAATCTGTATGTGTATCAAGTTGACACACACATAACAGAGATGGTAACAGCATTACCATTCAAAAGAAAGGAATGTCTACATACTTATGTCAGATTCAGTATCTAAATATTTAGCAAGAAATTTGACTATACCTGTTTGATCATCGCGTTCATCATATCATCCAAGGACTCGAAACTTCCTTGAATCGATCCATCATGTAAGTTTCTATCCGCATTCGTCTTTGTGTTAGGACCCAATTTTTCAACCACACTGTGCTGAGGGAAGGATAGTTGAGCATCATTTGACGGGACTATCAAAGACAAACCGACCTTTCTCTCACAAACTAGACTATTCTGATTGAAACTCTGGCTTAAGGGGGATCGAGCGTAATCGTGTTCGTGCTCTTCCCAACTCTGCTTTGGCATACTGTCAACCACCCCTACCCCTGCCTGGCATTGCAGGTCTCTTGAATCCAGCAAGGGAGCTGAAACTGATCCAACAACCGAGATGTTCC
Organism: Cucurbita pepo subsp. pepo; assembly: GCF_002806865.2. Classification (NCBI taxonomy): domain Eukaryota; kingdom Viridiplantae; phylum Streptophyta; class Magnoliopsida; order Cucurbitales; family Cucurbitaceae; genus Cucurbita; species Cucurbita pepo. The sequence continues at coordinate 6,079,624 of NC_036655.1, read as the reverse complement.
TGTTCGTTGAGGGGGCGGAGGAAATGCTCGAGTTCATTGCTTGCAATTGATCAATGGGATACTCCTCATTGGGGTTCAAAGTTGCTGAGAATCTCAACAATTGTGCTGCTCCCTGCCAGTTTCCATTAGAAGGATCAGGATCCAAAAAACTCGAACAGCCAAAGTCTATGTCAAAAGCTTCTCCAATGGAAGTGGTGGACTTGCTGTGCTGCAAATGGCCGAGCTCGAGTGACGTCGGAATCCCTTGCAATAGATTAGTAGCTTGGTGTGGAGGCAACATAATAGCTGGTTGGAAGCTCCCAAGATTACTGATAGCACAGTTCAAATTATGGGAGCTTTGTTGGATCAGGCTCATTCCAGCAGGTGAATAATAAGATAATGAAGAGCTTGGAAGCCGCCCTGATCCTGCAAAGCCATGCATATCTCCATAGCCATCATATGAACCTATGCGCATGTAAGTGCCTTCTTTACTCCCAAATGTAGCAGCCAAGTTAGCTTGTTGAGATGCCACATTGCTGATTCTTTTCAGGTAAAGCCTATATTTCTGCAAATACAACACGAACACTCTTATTTTTGTCTCGTTTTCGTCTCGTTTAATCTTTGCAGACACATAAATCTGTCAAGTAAAAAGATGCTATAGCCACATGCCTGCAAATGACTAGCCACATTTTCTCTAGTAAGCCCTTCAACATTCATCAGATCCAGAATTTTTTTCGGCACGGCTTCTGGTTAAGAGCGAATCAAATCGTTACATATAACGAAACACAAATTTACTAACATAGCTTCTAGTACTCACTTACTTTCAAGACCCAACTGATTAACTGCTGAAACGAACTTCCGGTGCAACTCAACCGACCATACTACCCTAGGCCTCTTAAGGTTCGAAGGGTCGTCGATATCAACCTCGTTCTCTTTTCCTTCTTCATCCTCATCGTCGTCTTGTTCCTTTCGTTTCCTGTTGAGTTTTGCATTGTCTGCATTACTGGTTGATGAGAAACCTTGTTCACCTTCACTTCCTCCATTTCCAACGTTATCTTGATTAGGGAACTTGTTTTTTGCCTTCGGTTCGAGCTTCTTTCTCCGAATCACATGCTGCCAAATGTTCTTCAACTCCTCGATTCGAACTGGTTTCAACAGATAGTCGCACGCACCGTGCGCTATCCCCTTCATCACAAGCTCAGTATCACTATGTGCTGATAACACTAGGGAAGAAGAAAAGTCAATAACCAAACCAACTACTGTCAAGAACAAGACAATTGATGCTGTTCTAGAATCCTGGCAATAAGGAGACAACATTAAATTCAGCTAATCAAGAACACAACCATAAAAAAAAAAAAGCAGCAAACAGAACAAACTGATCCTAAACAAAACACGACAAGATGAAGTAGAGACATAGGATGTTGTGATCAATGAGATAAAAAAAAGCTTACTGATCACAGGTAGGTCCATCTCAAGCCCCACCAACTCAAGAAGCTTGAACCCATCCATATCAGGCATGTTCACATCACTGATAACCAAATCCACTTTGTTTCTATTTTCTCTCAACATCTTCAAAGCCTCAATGGACCTCTTCGTCGTGGTGACTGCAGGAAGAACAGAGAACAAACAAACCCACCATTTCAAACATTTCACAACCCAAAATCCCCAAAAACACAGATCAAGAACATACCATTCATGTACATAAGTCATCAAACCAAACAGAAACACACGAAATGAGAGCAAAAACAAACCATGATATTGGCATTTCCGAAGGAGATGCTCGAGCACTTTAAGACAAATGGGATCATCATCCACCGCCAGAACCCGCATCCCAACAGGAAAATGATCGGCGGCGCCACCATCGCCGGCTGAATCAACTGAACGACCCTCCACGGTCATGGGAGAAGGAGAGAAAAGGGGTTAAGAGAAAGAAACTCGAAATTTTCGATGTGGGTTCAATGTTTTCCACGACCCCTTCAGTTTTTCTCAGACACCCAGATGAGCAAATAGCTTAGAGAAGCCATTGATTGAAAGCAAAGCTCTGCAGAAATGGCGAATGATAGCGATGACCCAATACAGAGGGAAAGAAGAAGAAGAAGAAATTGAATTCAATTTCCAAAAGAACAGAAATCTGTGGAGTATTTTAAGCAAACCCTTTTCCCCTTTTCGCCCATTGTCTTATTATCATTGCTTTAAGGTTAAACCCTCTTCCACTTTCTCTCCCTCCATCATCCGTATGAACAGAAAGTGGAATAACTTTGGGGTTTTCTGGCAGTGGAGTCAAAACTTGATGCATCGCGGAAAAAGTCAGTCAAATCAACGATCCACATCATCCCACCGTATGATCATCTGATCATCTCACACAGGTTTTAATCCACCGTGTGATTATTCTGGATAATCAAATTCTACTGTTACTATGCTATGAAATTCCCCATCTCTCATTAATTAATTTTTGGCAGAATATTTAACAGGAATTTAATCCAAATTCAAAACTCTTTTTTTTTCAAATCCTGTTTAGAATCTAGTAATTATTGATACTTTAAAAGGCAATGTTATTCTTTTTTTAATTGTTCTTCTTATTTTGATAAATCGCGATTATATTACTTAAAATAAAGCTAATTTCGCGAACGAAATTTCGATAAAAATTGTAACTTTATTGAAAATTTTGTCTTCTCCTGTATCCTCAAATTTAATAATTTAATTAATAAATTTAAATTATCATATGTAAAAATAAATAATTTCTTTATAAATTTCGCTCTTATTAAAAATATATATCTATAATTTATTTATAGAATATAGTAAGAATTTTGTTTCCTTCTTAAAGGATTTTTACCTTTTTTTTTTTTTTCTTTTTAATATAATTAGAAAATGGCGTTCATTTGTGATTAAATTATTTTAATTAATGGAAATAAGAAAATTAGTTGGAGCGTGTCGATCACGCGCCAAAAATTCGTTTATGGTAAATGAATTTGTTTATAACTAAAAGTAACAAACGTATACAATGGACAGAACCACGAGGTCTGAGAGGACACGTCAGCTACTGCCACGTTGCACGACCTTATTGGTTTTCATTAATTCTATGTGGGTCCCGTCCCAATTATATGTCAGACCAGAAACAAATGCATCTTTATTTTGTGATAAATACTGTTTTTTTTCTTCTTTTTATTAGATAATAAAGTACAATATTATTTTTTTAATTATAAATTAAGTTTTAAAATTTTAAAAAATATATTCAACTTTCTACTAATTTATTTATTTAAATATAAAGATATACTTAAAAAGACGACGGTCTAACTTAGAGGAGAGAAAAAAACCATTACAAATGGAAAAGGAGGATCGTGTTTTAGTAATATATTTAGAAAATATTATCTTAGTTTGATCTAAAAGTAAGATACGTTCTCAAGAGTGATTTTTGTTAGGGACGAGAACTACGTATATATAACGTATGATATTATTGAACACAAGTTTATGTATTGTGACACCCGAGTAAAGAAAAGGTACGTGAATGAACCGAGAACACATCTGAACGAGAGTCATCTCAAGAATACGATGACTAAGAAATAAAAGTTGATACCTTACCAATGACGTTCATTTTCTTTCTCAGTGTCTTAATCACAAGATATTATAAATAAAATAAAATAATAAATAAATAAATATATATATATATAATTATTCACTTAATAATTTCATATATTTTATAAAATAACAATAATTATTGAGGGTAGGGCATAGGGGGAAGAATGAGGAATAATGATTGAGGGTGGGGCCCACACATTTGTGCTGAAAATGGATTAAAATAAAAATATGGAATTTATTATTTTATTTATTTTTCGTATAAAGCTGCTTCTTCTACCGCCAGTACTGTCCCCACAATTCATAATAATCAAAAGAAACTAATTTTTAAATCAATTTTTTAGTTAATTCAATATTTTGAATTTATNTTTTTTTTTAAATTGGTATTTAATTTACATTTAATAAAATTATAAAAATTTTATTTTATTTCTATTAAATCCATGATTTTTTTAAAAAAATATTAAAGTTTAAGGACTGAATTTTATAAATTTTTTATTTTATTTCTATTAAATCCATGATTTTTTTAAAAAAAATATTAAAGTTTAAGGACTGAATTTTATAATTATAAAAAGATTAATGATTGGATAGACGAATACATTTATAATTTAACTCTAAATTCGTTATTTGGTCCTCGCATATAATATGGACATATGCTCGAGCCTCACGCAAATGAGAAAATATGTTGAAAACAATATTAAAGAAAAAAAATATTATAGACTAAAAGCGAATAAACAACAAGAATTTGATAGTAAATAACTCGAGTAGAAAGAATTGATGACTAGTCATATCCCGTATAGTATATTTTGAGACATTTTAGTCCGACATGATTTTGGTGGTCAATCATATACCACCGTATTGACACAACAAGAATGGTAAATGTGTATCTAACATGAAAGCAAGTAAAAGAGGTTTTGAATGGGCATGCAACGATGGACAATATGTCCTGGATAAGTATGACTGGGACATGACATGCGGCCACAAACATGACTGTGACACCAAGCGCATTGATTGTTGAACTCTTTTGCCCGTGAAGACGGGCGGAATAGATACAACAAAATTATCTTTGATTCAGTCTCTACTTCAATCACGACAAACAAAACTATCGTTTTCTAAATCTCAAGCACTTGTTATGTTTCGACTCCATGATGCTTGGGGTAGAAGTGAGTTGTTTTATCGTTTGTTTAGTTGGGACCTTCTCCATTGCATTAATGAACCTACGCAAATGCTTAATATACTCGGGAAATGTCTCGAGGTTACAATGTCCCCCGCCTTTCACCCACAACGGATCGTACTTTTCCTTCGAAAGCTCCCAAAGTCGTTTTCCATGAGACCAATCAACAATATCATCATTTGTTCCCTGCCACATTGATCAAACTTAGCAGGCATGTATCACCCAACAACGTTAAAAAGGGAGAGGACAATTGGTCTTACATGTATAACCAAAATGGGACAGCTCACCAGCCTTATCTTGTCTATGTTCTGAAAAGATAAAGGCATTAAGAGCTGTTGGTATAAACACAAACAACGATCAAGAGGATGTATATAAAACCAATTGGAGCATAGATCACCTTGAAAATGTCAAACCAGAATGTCATTTTGACAGGACACAATACACGAATGCCTGAAAGTATGGCACTGTGGAGAACGACGCCTCTTAATTTTTGTAGTCGAGACGCCAAGTGAAGGGTCGGTCCGCTCCCCACGGATTGGCCATATAGAATCATGTCTTCTTGCTTGATCCCATAATCACGCTTCAAGCAATTGTAAACAGCTTCTATGTCGTAATATGTATTGAATTCAGATGGCTAACAGAATGAGGGATGAACCATTTATGAGTAAACAAATAGGCATAAACATGTTATTGGTAGAAGTGATGGCTGCTGGGATATAACCATTGAAACATCACTTTTAACCAAAGAAATAGAATTGCTTACCTTACCGGTAGATGCTCCATATCCTGAATAGTCGTAGCTGAAATTCAGGACAAACATGTTATTGGTAACTCTTCTGTAAATGAAAACAGCAATATGCCTCCCAATACAATGGCTGCAGATGTAACAGCCTAAGCCCAAGTCCACCGCTAGTAGATATTGTGGACTTTTCCTTTTGGGTTTCCTTTCGAGTTTTCAAAGGCGTCCACTATAGAGAAATTTCCACACCCTTATAAGCAATGTTTCGTCCTCCTCTACCCGATATAGGATCTCACAATTCACTAGGGAGAGATTTCTATACCCTTATAAGCAATGCTTCGTTCTCCTCCAACTGAGATAGGATCTCACAATCCACCCCCTTTGAGGCCCAACGTCCTCGTTGGCATACTGCTCAATGTCTGCCTCTAGTACCATTTGTAACAGGTCAACCCGCCTCTAGTACCATTTGTAACAGGTCAACCCGCCTCTAGTACCATTTGTAACAGGCCAACCTCTAAGCCCATCATTAGCCGATATTGTCCTCTTTAGGCTTTCCGTTTCAAGCTTCCCCTCAAGATTTTAAAATGCGTCCACCAAGGAGAGGTTCTCACACCCTTATAAGAAATGACGTGGGATCTCAAAATCCATCCCTCATTCCCCTCGCAAACCGATGTGGGATCTCACAATCCATCCCCTTGGGGCCCCACCGTCCTCGCTGGCACACCACCCGGTGTCTAGCTCTAATAACATTTGACCACTAATAGATATTGTACTTTCCCTTCTATGGTTCTACTCAAAATTTTAGAACATGTTTCTCTCGAACCGATATGGACCTCACAGTCAAGTTCGTCAAGTTCTTGATTCTGATTAGGGTGGCAAGAGTTTGAGCTTAGTTTCCTAATACATTGCTCATTTGTGCTTTACCATGATGAATCAATTGGAGTTTTCCCCCCTTTTGCTTGCTGAACACCAGAGTTTTTTTCTAAAGAACATGTACTTTTTCTACAAGGATCATGCCAAAACAGAATGAACATAGTCCCATTTTAGAAGATTTCAGAATTTTCTCTACAGTGATGGAACAATTTTGGCCCTCTTCTTTTGACCTTTTGGTTGTAATCTAACTCACAATACAAAGGAGACATGAAACGATGGGCGTACTACAATCTTCAAACAAAGCCTAGCCCTTAGACCAATAGAGAAACAATGGTGCTAACATTCATAAGCTCTTATGGGGGAATCATTGGCACCAAAATTGAGGCCAGGAAGAACAAATAACGAGTAATGCAGATTTCAAATTACACAAACCAAACCAAACAACAGAACAGCCTCAGGAATTAGAACAGATACATGATGAACAAGAATCATTGAAACGATGTTCAAAACAAAACCAGAGAGAATAAATTGTAAAGAACAATCAAATGTTAACGGGAATGGTACCTCATGATGTTAACGCGAAGGTGAGCTCTAAGTTGAACGAAGAGCTCGTGCATCTGGCCGAGATCAGCGGCATTGCCATGGGAATAAAGAAGCGTCAATCGAGCAAAAGGATATTTCCAGAAGGTGGCCACGATCCTATTACCGGCCTTGGTATCAAGCAAATTGACGTCCATATTCCTATCGGCGGACACGCCGGAGAAGGCGAGCCTTCCATCGTCCCCTCTGTAAACGTCGTAGGTTGGAGGCTCCGGTGGGAAGAAGGCAAACTTCGCAGCCACACCACCGGTTACATTTCCCATTAAGGCGATGAATCGGAAAATTTGGGAGATGAAATTCGCAATGGCTGAGGCATGAAGAAGAAGAAGGTGAGAGAAATTGGAGGAACGGAAACAGAGATGGACGGCTGAGATACGGTCAAAGGCTGCGGAGGAGAGAGAGAGAGAGAGAGAAAGGTCCAAAATCAGAAGGTCAGAGTCAAACATCCCTGAGATAATACTGCTTAAAGGATATTTATAAATATAGAAATTAAATTTAAACTAAATTTAAATTAATTTAACCTCCAACATCTACATTAATTTAATGCTTTCTCAAAACTATATTATAAAGATGTACATGCATTTATTAATAATTATTTCCATAATTACACTCAATACCTAAGTTAGTAATGTAGCAAATTTAGTATTCAATACGACCATGATGGCCGAGAATTGCCTAAAGTTCCTCGTACTCCTTTTCGATTTTTAACCGTTTATTCTTTTCTGAATACAATCAATTTGTCATAAGGGTTGATTGACATTAGTTTTATCGAACTTTGGCTTAGTTTTTCCACGGTTGTTTAACTTAAGGAGATATTGTCCCCTTTGACCCGTTAAGTATCACTATCAGCCTCACGATTTTAAAACGCGTCTAAGTCTAGCCCTACTTCGACCAGTGTCTCGCACTGTCTAGTAACTAGCTTTGATACCATTTGTAATAGCTCAAACACACTGCTAGTAGATATAGATATTGTTCTCTCTGGACAAAACGAACAATATCTACTAGTAGTGAGCTTGAATTGTTACAAACGATATTAGAGCCAAACACTAATTGGGTATGTCAGTAAGGATGCTAGGTCCCAAAGGGAATGGATTGTGATATCTTACATCGGTTGGAGAGGGAACAAAACATTGTTTATAAGGGTGTAGAAACCTCTCCCTAAAAGATGTGTTTTAAAACTGTGAGACAGATGATGATACATAATAGGTCAAAACGAAAACAAATATCTATATATTAATATAGTTTGTTTAACTTAGGGAGATATTGTCCCCTTTGGCCCGTTATGTATCGCTATCAGCTTCACGATTTTTAAACGCGTCTAAGTCTAGCCCTACTTCGACTAGTGTCTCGCACCGTTTGGTAACTGACTTTGATATCATTTGTAATAGCCCAAACCTACTGCCAGTAGATATTGTTTTATTTGGGCAAAATAAACAATATCTACTAGTGGTGGACTTGAGTTGTTATAAACGGTATTAGAGCCAAACACGGGACGGTATGCCAGCGAAGACACTGGGCCCCAAAAGGAATGGATTGTGATATCTCACATCGGTTGGAGAGGAGAACAAAACATTTTTTATAAAGGTGTAGAAATCTCTCCCTAGAAATGCATTTTAGAACTGTGAGACAGATAATGATACATAATAGGTCAAAACGAAAACGAGATATTTAATCTAAGTCATACATTGGAAGCTTTATTTGGAAAGAAAATAATATATTTAATAGATAATTTTTTTGTCTTGTGTATAATAAATCATTGACTACTCATTTAATAATATACTTTTACAGTATATTAAATTAAAATTATGACGTCACCCGTACATCCATGCATTTTGAGCTGCAAAAAATAAAAAATAAAAAAGGAAAATAATAAGTTAAATGTTTATAATTTTGGTAGATAAATAAAGTAGAAAAAAAATATACCTGCTTCCGCAATGGCCCAATTCTTGTCGTACCCGAGGGCCCAAAAAAAGTATCCACGAAGCCCATGGGCCTTCGCATACTTGACCTTCACATCAATGGAGCTCGGCCCATCATACCCAATCCAAGTGGTCCCCGCAAACGAATAAGTCGAAACCGACGTCGTATCGAACACCTCGGTGGCGCCGTTGGCCGAATTGAAATCCAACACGTCAGAGTAAATCATAACGCCTTCATTCCCTGGGCCAACTCCCTCTGCCGGCGCTCCAATCCCGTGATGACACGCGTCCTTCAACTGCCACGTTCTTCCGTACACCGGCAACCCCATAACTAATTTCTCCGGCGGAACTCCAGCCTCAATCCACGATGTTATGCCGTAGCTGGTGCTGAAATTGCTTGTCTTATCGAAGAGCTGAGCGTGTGATCCTGTGGCCGATGGTGACCATTTCCCGAAGTAATCGAAGCACATCGGACTGATGAAATCGACGTACTTGGTAATCGCGTCGGGGGGATATGATCGAGGCGGCGACGGGAAACTGGAAGCGTACGAGACGGCCGCCGACAGCTCCAGCGGAGGTCGGTCGGCGTTGGAGGAGGACTCTGTTTCGATTGCTTGACGCCATTCCTTGAAGAGCGAAGACAAATGGGACATGTCGTCGGTGGAATCGGGGAATTCCCAATCCAAATCTAGACCGTCGAAGCCGTACGATCTGGCTGCGGAGATGGCCGACGCGATGAAGGCGGAGCGGAAGGTTTGGTTAGCGGCCATAGCAGCGAAGATGGGAACAGAGGAACCGCCGCCGCCGATTGAGAGGAAGGTTTTGATCTGAGGGTCGGCGGCGTGGATGGTTGAGGTGAAATTTCTCATCCATTGGTCGTCGTTGGGAGTGACTGTCAATTCAAAGGTTACGTTATTTGGCTCCAGGAAAGCGTAGAAGAGATGGGTAAAATGGGAGGTGGAGATTGCCGCCGGAGGGAATGTTTGGGTTAGCCATGAAAGCCAGTAACCACCTCGGATCGTCGTCGGTGATGATTCGACCGCGGAAACAGAGCCAAAAACAGAGAGCTCTGTAGCAGCAAGTAGAAGAACAGAGCAAATCAGCGACGGAATGAATTTGGGAACGAGGGACATGATTGAAACTCAAAAAACAGAGAATTAATGAGTGATATTGATTATGCATACATATATATATATATATATAATGTGTGGGAATTGTCGATTGGGTTCTTGGAGCTAAGATTATAAATGCTCTGTTTGTATGGAAGTTTGTGTTTGGAGGCCGGCTGTGCTTCTATTATAATATAACTACTAAATAATATTAATAATAATTTAACATGTTCAAAAATAATATATTTTTAAACCCTTAAAACATATATATACATATATATATATATATATATTCATTAAGTGAAGCGGGGTAGGATAGGGTTGGGACGGAAAATGTAATTCTCGATCTTGGTCCTGTATAGGTAACAAAGAAAAATCTTTCCATCCTCTCCATTCTCAGTCTAAACGAGGATTTTTAACTCTATTAAAGACTGATATTACCGTTCTTAATTATATTCGATAAATATACATCAAAACATAAAATTTAAATTCACTTCAAAAGTTATTATAACTCAATATATTGATTTAAATTATTATTTATATAATGATAATTGGAACCAAAATTCCAATCTCGAAATAAATAAAATGATTTTGTTTTTGTAGCAGGATCATGAACAGAATGCTACATGCTCATCTGCCACATCCGCCAACCTGTTACTGGAACAGCCCGTAGGGTCTGGGAAGCCACAGAAGGTATCAACCAACTCTGCTCGGCACTGGTTGTAACCACTCCAGCTCTGTAGGTATACTCATTTAGCAACCCACAGCCGATCATGGGGTTTCTTGAATCAACTCCCTCGCCTTCTCCATTTCCTATAAGAAGAGCCTGCCGGAGAAAGAAGGGATATTCCAAGTGTTTTTGGAGCTTTTCTTCTTCGATTTGCTTGTTTTTGGTCAGCTATGGGTGATATTTCGCTGGAAGATGTCAAGAATGAGAACGTTGATCTAGTAAGAACATTGATTCATTGTTTCTTTTGTTTTGTTTTTGTGATTCTCTGTTTTTTTGTGTTTTGATCTTTGTTTTTTCATGTGGGTTCTTGTAGGAACGGATTCCTGTGGAGGAAGTTTTTGAGAAACTAAAGTGCACTAAAGAAGGATTGAGCACAGCAGAAGGAGAAAAGAGACTCCAAATTTTTGGTCCTAACAAGCTTGAAGAGAAAAAAGAGAGCAAGGTTTTGAAGTTCTTGGGGTTTATGTGGAATCCTCTATCATGGGTTATGGAATCTGCGGCAATCATGGCCATTGCTCTGGCTAATGGAGGGGTACTCATACGTTTTACCCAAATTTGTTCTTGTTCGTTCTCTTACACTTAGAAACTCAAGCTAGATTGTGGTTTAAAATGCAGGGGAAACCACCGGATTGGCAAGATTTTGTTGGGATTATTGTGTTGTTGATCATTAACTCTACCATTAGTTTCATTGAAGAGAACAATGCTGGAAATGCAGCTGCTGCTCTCATGGCTGGTCTGGCCCCCAAAACCAAGGTATTTGCGTTCCTTTTTGAAGTTTTGGGTGGTTTAATATGGTTTGATTGTTGAGAATTGTTGGAAGAGGAGTCACACGTCGAGTAATGGGGTTGATCGTGAGTTTATAAGTAAGGAATACATCTCCATTGGTATGAGACTTTTGGGGAAACAAAAAGTAAAGTCAACTGGACAATATCATACCATTGTGGAGAGTTGTGATTCTTAACATGGTATTAGAGTCATGCCCTTAACTTATTCATGTCAATAGAATTCTCTAATGTCGAACAAAGAAGTTGTGAACCTCGAAGGTGTAGTCAAAAGTGACTCAAGTGTCGAACGAAGGGTGTGCTTTGTTCGAGGGCTCTAGAGAAGGAGCCGAGCCTCGATTAAGGGGAGGTTGTTTGAGGGCTCCATAGGCCTCAAGGGAGATTCTATGGTGTACTTTGTTCGATGGAGGATTGTTGATAATTGTTGAGAGAGGAGTCCTACATCGACTAATTAAGGGGTCGATCATGGATCTATAAGTAAGGAATACATCTTGGACAATAGTGCACAATAATGGAGAGTCATGGTTCCTAACCATCCTAACAAGAGATATTTCTCTCCAACTCTTGGATGTCATTGGAAGCATTTGTTGGGTCTTGAAGTTAGGGGAGTGTCGAAGTATGAGTACGTGATTCAATTTACTCTAACCCATCAACTTAAACTTCCGAGTTTAGTGATAATTTAACCGTGGATAATGCGGTTCATGAGATTGTTGTTTTTCAAACTTGTGTAGGTTCTAAGAGATGGGAAGTGGAAAGAAGAGGAGGCAGCAATTCTGGTTCCAGGGGATGTGATTAGCGTTAAATTAGGAGATATTATCCCGGCCGATGCACGTCTCTTAGAAGGCGATCCTCTGAAGATCGACCAGTCTGCTCTTACCGGTGAATCTTTGCCTGTCACCAAGAATCCTGGTGATGGAGTGTTCTCTGGCTCCACCTGCAAGCAAGGAGAGATCGAGGCCGTTGTTATTGCCACTGGAGTGCATACCTTTTTTGGAAAGGCAGCTCACCTTGTGGACAGCACCAACCAAGTTGGTCATTTCCAAAAGGTAAAAGAAAAACTCTTGATTCTTGCATAACCAAAGTAACATAGGATTCATGGCAAGATTTGTGGTTCTAATGGTTTATCATTGATCAGGTGTTGACCGCCATTGGAAACTTCTGTATATGCTCGATCGCGGTCGGGATGGTCATTGAGATTCTAGTAATGTTTGCCATCCAGCACAGAGCATACAGGGAGGGCATTGACAACTTGTTGGTGCTTCTCATTGGAGGCATTCCCATAGCAATGCCAACAGTTCTTTCAGTAACCATGGCCATCGGATCGCATCGCCTTTCGCAGCAAGGTGCCATCACCAAGAGGATGACAGCCATTGAAGAGATGGCTGGGATGGATGTCCTGTGCAGTGACAAGACAGGAACTCTCACCCTGAACAAGCTCACAGTAGACAAGTCCCTGATTGAGGTCAAGCTCACATAGTTTCACTCATTGGCTTTGATCATGGCTCATCATGGTGCATTTATGACTGCAGGTGTTTGTACCAAACATGGACAAGGACGCTGTCATGCTGTTTGCTGCAAGAGCGTCGAGAGTCGAAAATCAAGACGCCATCGATGCCTGCATTGTCGGAATGTTGGATGACCCCAAAGAGGTTTTATACTCAGCTTTGTTTTTATGTTCATGGGCTTCCTTTTACTGAACCTTTTGTGGTATACTGAACCTTTTGGCTCTTAAAGGCAAGAGCAGGAATAACTGAGGTGCATTTCTTGCCGTTTAACCCGGTCGATAAACGTACTGCCATTACCTACATCGACACAGATGGTAACTGGCACAGAAGCAGCAAGGGCGCTCCTGAACAGGTAGTGTTGTTGTCTGATAGCCAATGTCACTTATGAAGAACCACATTTGTTTTAGATGCCTAACTCTGTCATTTTGGTATTAGATCATTGACCTTTGTGACCTTAAAGGTGAAGCAAGGCAGAAAGCTCATACCATTATCGATAACTACGCTAATCGCGGTCTTCGTTCGTTGGCCGTTGGTCGACAGGTGAATTGTGTGAATATATATACAAAATAGGTTCATTAACTCATAGAATGAATAGGATTTCTTATTACCTCTAAACCTTGTTTGCCATCATGTTTAGACTGTTAAAGACAAGGACAAGGAAAGTGGTGGAGAACCATGGGAATTTGTTGGTCTCTTGCCTCTATTTGATCCTCCAAGGCATGATAGTGCAGAAACCATTCGCCGAGCTCTAGAACTTGGTGTTAATGTTAAGATGATCACTGGTGACCAACTTGCAATAGGGAAAGAAACCGGTCGGAGGCTCGGCATGGGCACGAACATGTATCCGTCGTCGTCTTTGCTCGGACAAAGCATGGATGAGTCAATTGCTTCTATTCCTGTTGATGAACTCATTGAGAAGGCTGATGGGTTTGCAGGAGTCTTCCCAGGTAATCACGTTATACTTTTAACCACAAGAGATTGTTAGCTTTCCACAATGGTACGATTTTGTCCACTTTGAGCCTAAGCCCTAATGAGTTTGCTTTGGGTTTTCCCAAAAGGCTTCATACTAATGCAGATGTATTTCTTACTTATAAACCCATTAACCAACGTGGGACTCCCTCCCACCCCAACTAAACTAGTCATTTGTGGATTGCAGAACACAAGTATGAGATTGTTAAGAGACTTCAGGAGAGGAAACATATTTGTGGCATGACAGGAGATGGTGTCAATGATGCTCCTGCTCTCAAGAGGGCCGACATCGGTATCGCTGTGGCTGATGCAACCGACGCCGCACGAAGCGCATCAGACATTGTCTTGACCGAGCCAGGACTAAGTGTGATTGTGAGTGCTGTGTTAACCAGTAGAGCCATCTTTCAAAGAATGAAAAACTACACTATCTATGCAGTTTCCATTACAATACGTATTGTGTTGGGATTCATGCTTGTTGCTCTCATCTGGAAGTTTGATTTCTCGCCTTTTATGGTCCTTATCATTGCCATCCTAAACGATGGAACCATCATGACCATTTCAAAGGATAGGGTGAAGCCATCACCTGTGCCTGACTCATGGAGACTCAAAGAGATTTTTGCTACTGGTGTTGTCCTTGGAACATACATGGCCTTCGCGACCGTGTTTTTCTTCTGGCTCGCCAACGAAACCGTCTTCTTCCCGGTGAGAAAATGATATCGTGCCCTGAATGTTAAACACAAAGATGACATTGTGTACTAACATGTCAACATTGTCTGCAGAACACATTTGGCGTAAAGCCACTCAGAGGTATTGCTGAGATGAACTCTGCTCTCTATCTTCAAGTGAGCATCATCAGTCAAGCTCTCATCTTTGTCACGAGGTCAAGAAGTTGGTCCTTTGTTGAATGCCCTGGTTTCTTGCTAGTTATTGCCTTCCTTGCTGCACAGTTGGTAAGAACAACACTTCTTTCAAACCCTTTTCAAAACTGCACAATCTTTGTAACGGCCCAACATCCTTACTGGCATACCGTCTCGTATCCACCCCCTTCGGGGCTCAGCCTCCTCGCTGGCACATCGCTCAGTGTCTAGCTTTAATACCATTTGTAACGATCCAAGTCCACCGCTTGCACATATTGTCCTCTTTGGACTTTCACCCTCAAGGTTTTTAAAATTCGTTTGCTAGGGAGAGGTTTCCACACTGGTGTTTCGTTCTCTTCCCTAATCGATATGAGATTTCACAATCCACCCATTTTCGTGACATAGCGTCCTTGCTGGCACACAGCCTCGTGTCCACCCTCCTTCGGGGCTTACCTCCTCGCTGGCACATCGTCAAGTGTCTAGCTCTGATACCATTTGTAATGGCCCAAGCCCACTGTTAGTAGATATCGTCCTCTTTGAGCTTACCCTTTCGGGATTCCCCTCAAAGTTTTTAAAACGCCTATGCTAGGGAGAGGTTTCCACACCCTTATAAAGGGTATTGCCTTTTCCTCCCCAACCGACGTGAGATCTCACATTCTTTCTCCTGTATTCTGCTATATACCCTTTCAGGTTGCCACTCTAATTGCTGTATACTCCGAATGGGACTTTGCAAGGATCAAGGGCATTGGGTGGGGATGGGCAGGAGCCATCTGGTTATTCAGTATTGTCACTTACTTCCCACTTGATGTCCTCAAATTTGCAATCCGTTATGGCCTCAGCGGCAAGGCCTGGGACAACATGCTCGAGAATAAGGTCCGTGTTCGAACTTCTGTAATGTCATTTTACTTATAGGGTGTCGTGCTAACGAATGTTCTCGACCATTCTGCTACCGTAGACTGCGTTTACAACGAAGAAGGATTACGGAAAAGGCGAAAGAGAGGCACAATGGGCAATAGCCCAACGTACAAGGCATGGCCTGCAGCCACCAGAAACCATATTTCATGAAAAGAGCAGCTACGAGGAACTTTCAGCGATTGCAGAGCAAGCGAAGAAAAGAGCTGAAATTGCCAGGTAAATTCGAAAACAAATCAATATCGAACACTTAGAAAGTCATTCCAAGCACGACGACCACGAATTGTATGAACTTTTTAGTAAGTGTTTGAATGTTGAACGGTGCAGGCTGAGGGAACTCCACACTTTGAAGGGCCATGTAGAGTCGGTGGTGAAGTTGAAGGGGTTGGACATTGACACTATCCAACAGCACTACACTCTTTGATCTGTGATTGAGTTGACAACATTTGGCTGACTTTCAACAAAAACGAAGAACAAATAATTTCAAAATGAAAAGAAAAATGTATTATAGATGGTGAAAGGGGGTTATTCTCTCTTTTGTACCTGCAACTCTTATAAGGAAAATATATTCTAGAGTGATGATGAAAAAGTGAAAATTGTTGTTAAATTAATAAAAATGCATTTAAACTTTTTATATGTTAACATGTGATTTTACCTTAAAACATTGTTTATAAGAATGTGGAAATCTCTCCTTATGAGAGGCGTTTTAAAACCGCGAGGCTCACAGCGATACGTAACGAGCCAAAACGAACAATATTTGCTAGCGGTGGGCTTGAACCAATATAAATGGTATTAGATCCAATCTTCGGGCAATATGTCAACGAGAACGCTGGATCACCAAGGAGTAGATTGGGAGATTCCACATTGGTTGGAGAGGGGAGCGAAACATTTCTTACAATGATGTGGAAACCCCTCATCGTATCCAGTACATGCATTTTAAAATTACGAGGCCGACAGTAATAGACCAAATAGAACAATATGTTAGGACAATATTTCCTAACAGCGAGCGAGTGTAAAAAAAAATCATTAAACTTTCAAAACTTTAAAAAGTTTTATTAATGCTAACTAAAAAAATTAAAATATAGTTGAGTATTATATTTAAAAATACCCATTAAATTTTAAAATTCTTAAAAAAAAAAAAAAAATTAAATAAATACAATTTATGATGAAACTTATGACATAATATTTAGCCACAGAGCATGAGAGTGACATGGCGGTTAAATAGGCAATGTATCCCCTCAACCCGCCGCCGCCGGTGGTGTTTTCCCGCCAATTCCAACCGTATATAAGAATCATTTCCATATTTCAAAATCAACGAAACCCCAATTCTCCTTCTGCTTCTGCTTCTGCTTCTGCTTCTGCCCTAAACCCTTTCCAGTTTCCCATGGCCTCTCGAGCTCTCATTGAGTACGATCGCAAGAGGCTCGAGAATATTAGCCGCAACGATGAAATGATGGCCGCCCTCAAGCTTCAGTCCAAAGCCTCTGAACTCTCTGCTGCCTCCAAGCGTCAAAGGTCTCTCTCTAACTTTTCCTACTGATTTCTGTATCCTACTTCGTTTTTTCTCTGTTTTGTTTGTGATCTCTTTGTTATTCCCCTTCCAGAGTTGAAACCAAATCGGAAATGGTTTATCCGTAGACCAAACCTAAAATCGAGACTCCGATAGTTTTACGGCGCTCTTTGCGTGCTAGAGGAATTCCCCCTAATGCCAAAAGTGTTTCAGATGATATTAGGGAGCCGGCTACTAAAATTAAATTGATAGGATAGGGTTGGGACTAAAAATTTAATCCTAGTTCTTGGTTCTGTATAGCTAACCAAAAAAATCTTTCCACATTCCTTATAGTCGGGTTAAACGAGAATTTTAACTTTGTTAGAGGCGGATCTTAGTTTTTAGTAATAATATTAATCCAAATTAAAGTAAAATAAAACATAATTATATTTGATAAATATACATCCAAAACATAAATTTTAAATTCACATCAAAGCTTATTCTAAGTCGATACATTGATTTCAATTATCATTTATATAATGCTAATTGTAACCAAAATTCTAATCTCAAACCAATAAATAAATAAATAAAATGATTTTGTTTTTGTAGCAGGACCATGAACAAAATGCTACATGCTCATTGCCACATCCGCCAACCTGTTACTGGAACAGCCCGTAGGGTCTGGGAAGCCACAGAAGGTATCAACCAACTCTGCTCGGCACTGGTTGTAACCACTCCAGCTCTGCAAGTATACTCATTTAGCAACCCACAGCCGATCATGGGGTTTCTTGAATCAACTCCCTCGCCTTCTCCATTTCCTATAAGAAGAGCCTGCCGGAGAAAGAAGGGATATTCGAAGTGGTTTTTGGAGATTTTCTTCTTCGTTTTGCTTGTTTTTGGTCAGCTATGGGTGATATTTCGTTGGAAGATGTCAAGAATGAGAACGTTGATCTAGTAAGAACATTGATTCATTGTTTCTTTTGTTTTGTTTTTGCGATTCTCTGTTTTTTTTGTGTTTTGATCTTTGTTTTTTCATGTGGGTTCTTGTAGGAACGGATTCCTGTGGAGGAAGTTTTTGAGAAACTAAAGTGCACTAAAGAAGGATTGAGCACAGCAGAAGGAGAAAAGAGACTCCAAATTTTTGGTCCTAACAAGCTTGAAGAGAAAAAAGAGAGCAAGGTTTTGAAGTTCTTGGGGTTTATGTGGAATCCTCTATCATGNAAGGGCCATGTAGAGTCGGTGGTGAAGTTGAAGGGGTTGGACATTGACACTATCCAACAACACTACACTGTTTGATCTGTGATGGAGTGGACAACATTTGGCTAACTTTCAACAAAAACGAAGGAGGAATAATTTAAAAAATGAAAAGAAAAATATATTATAGATGGTGAAATGGGTAGCTTTGCAACTCTTATAAGGAAAATATATTCTGGACTGAAGTTCCTAATCAAGGACAAAATAAGATGAAAAAGTTAAAATTCTTGTAATAATAAAGACATATTATGGTTATAGTAGTTTGTCTTATAATTTATTGGTTAAATTAATGAAAATGCTTTTGAACTTTCTACTTTCTTGCCGTGAGATTTCACATTAGACATTATTTATAAAGATGTGGAAACATCTTCCTATCAGACGGGTTTTAAAATCGCAAAACTCACAACGATATGAACGAGTCAAAATTGATAATATCTGCAGGCGGTGGGCTAGAACTGTTACAAATGATATTAGAACTGGGCGATGTGTCAGCGAGAACGCTAGATCCCCAAAGGATAGATTGTAAGATTCCACATTAGTTGGAGAGTGAGATTCCACGTTGATTGGAGAAGGAAATGAAATATTTCTTACAGAGATGTGGAAATCCCAATAGATGCGTTTTAAAATTATGAGGCTGATGACGATATTAATAGACCAAATCAAACAATATTTACTAGCTGTGATTTTGGGCATAAAAAAAATCACTAAACTTTAAAAAATTTCAATTTTAAAACTTTCAAAAATTTTATTAATACTTTTCAACTTTTTTTAAATATTTTTTGAAAAATACTTTATTCTCGTTACTATATTTAAAAAATACTAATTAAAATTTATAAGTCTTTATAAAAAAGTTTAATTTTTTTTTACGTTAAACTATAAATATGTTGATAAAAAAGTTGGGAACGTTTTTTTTTCAAATTTCGTGAACCTTTAAAAAGAATGGAAATTTTTAATGTACTTTCATTTAAAAAAAAAAAAAAAAAGCTAAAATTAAATGGATTAAATAATAAATATATTTTAGCCACAGAGCATGAGAGTGACGTGGCGGTTAAATAGGCAATGTAGCCCCTCAACCCGCCGGTGGTGTTTTCCCGCCAACTCCAACTGTATATAAGAATCCTTTCCATATTTCGAAATCCACGAAACCCCAATTCTCCTTCTGCTTCTACTTCTGCCCTAAACCCTTTCCAGTTTCCCATGGCCTCTCAAGCTCTCACTGAGTACGAGCGCAGGAGGCTCGAGAACATTCGCCGCAACGATGAAATGATGGCCGCCCTCAAGCTTCAATCAATCCAAAGCCTCTGAACTCTCTGCTGCCTCCAAGCGTCAAAGGTCTCTCTCCAACTCTTCCTACTGATTTCTGTTTTCTACTTCGTTTTTTTCTCTGTTTTGTTTGTGATCTCTTTGTTATTCCCCTTCCAGAATTGAAACCAAATCGGATAAGGTTTATCCGAAGACCAAACCTAGGATCAGGATAGTTTTAAGTCGCTGATTATTTTATTTAATTATTTGGATTAGATTTGATTTAGTTATTTGAATTAGATTTGATTTAGTCATATACCAGATTTAGTCGGATTTGATTGCTATAATAGCCAATTTCATTCTTCAATAGAATTTGAGAAGTCTCTCAATGCTTCTGCTAGTTAAACTAAAAGCAGCAGTCTTCTACATGTTATAATAAAAATATGTCGATGGAGAGTCCATTTGTGCTCTACGTGTTATAATAAAAATATGTTGATGGAGAGTCCATTTGTGCAACCTGCAATTCCGAAATTTGATGGGTACTATGATCATTGGGCGATGCTCATGGAAAACCTTTTGCGTTGAGAGGAGTACTGAGATTTGGTGGAGAATGGAATATCAGCAACAAACATCATTTTCACAAATGACCAGAGAAGAAGCACAGAAGATCAATTTGAAAGCAAAGAATTAGATCGTTTGATCTTGGAGACAATCCTCAACAATGATAGCTTGCAAGCTCTTCGGAAGGAGTTTGAAATGCTTCACGTGAAAGCAGGAGAATCTGTAGATGAGTATTTTTCTCGGACCCTTGGCATAGCCAATAAGATGAAAATAAATGGTGAGAACAAAGGAGATGTTGAAGTAGTTGAAAAGATTTTGAGATCTATGACTCCCAAGTTTGATTATATTGTGTGTTCCATTGAGGAGTTTAAGGATACAACCATCTTAACCATTGATGAGTTGCAAAGCAATCTGCTTGTGCATGAACAACGCATGAGTTCTCATGTTGGAGAAGAACACGCTTTGAAGATCACTCATGATGAACAAACTGGAGGAAGGAGTCAAGGTCATGGAAGCTTTAGAGGCAGAGGAAGGGGACGAGGCAGACAAACCTTCAACAAGGCCAATGTGGAGTGATATAATTGTCACAAGCTAGGACATTTTCAATGGAATGTCAAAGCAAGGAGGAGGCAAACTATGTAGAGACTCAAGAAGAGATGTTGCTGATGGCTTACGTGAATATGAATAAGGCCAATAGAGAAGATATGTGGTTCCTTGACTCGGGATGTAGCAATCATATGTGTGGGAAGAAGGAATATTTTTCAGATTTTGATAGAAGTTTCAGAGATTCAGTGAAGCTGGGTAACAACTCAAGCATGGATGTAACGGGAAAGGATAATGTACGGCTGCAAGTGAATGGAATCATACTGATAATCACAGGAGTGTTATTGCCAGAGCTGAGAACGATCTGCTGAGTATTGGGAAATTGCAAGCAAAGGGGCTTAGCATTTTGTTTCAAAATGGAACATGCAAGGTGTTTCATCCTGAGAGAGGCTTAATCATGGAGACAGAGATGTCTTTGAATCGAATGTTCGTACTGCATGCTATATCTCAGCCTGTAGCAGCAGTCCAAACTCGATTGAAACTTATGGAGAGAAGTGGTTCATGGTCTCTGTCGTACACTCATCACTTCAATTCCTATCGCCATAGTCGAAGAAGCAGAAGGGACCCAAGTCCTTCCCCCTATCATTCCACTACCCGTTCCAGGAGAAGCAGTCGTTCAAGTTCCCTCAGCCGCCGACTTAGAAGTAGGTCTTCCTCGTTATCTCCTTTCCCCAAATCGTCCAGTTCCAGTCCTAGTCGTGCATCCACTGATCGGAAACATTCCATAGAGAAGCTTAAGAAAGAGGAAGAAGAGAAGAAAAGGCGTGAAGCAGAGCTGAAAGAAGTTAGAAGAAGATGCAGCTAGGAGGATGGAAGAACTAATTCAGAAGAATGTTGAAGAAAGGCTAAACTCTGAAGAGACTAAATTAGAAATAAAGAGGCGAATAGAGGGAGGTCGCAAGAAGTTGTTTGATGATGTTGATGTGCAGCTTGAGAAAGAGAGAAGCCGCTCTTATTGCTACAAGACAAAAAGAAGAACAAGCACGGAAAGAGTGAGAAAAGCCAGATAAAATGCTGGAAGAGAATAGGAGGACAGAAAAAGCTCAACGACGATTAGCTCTGGAGCTGTAGCAGAAGGAAGAAGAACAATATTGTGAGCTCGAGTTGATTCAGATACAAAAAGAGGAGGCAGCTCGGAGAACTAAGCTAGATGATAAGAGTTTGAGTTATGTTTTGCTGGGAGTTAGTGAAGAGTCAAAAGCTTACCGACTCTATGATATAGAAGCGGCAGACAGAGGAAAATATTTCCTCTCGCTCTTTGGCTGAAGCAAGCTCTCCTAGCTCGAATAAGGCTAGGAATAAGAGACCACCCGTCTTGGATGAGAGATTATGCAATAGGAGAAGATTTTTGTGAAGAAGATGATGAAGCAGTATGGATGAGAGACTATGAAATAGGAGAAGTTTTTTTTTTGGAAAGAAGATGATGAAGCTCACTCGGTCATGTTTACCACTAGTGAACCGGTAAACTTAACTTTGAAGACTCGTTGATTTAAAGACGCATTGAAGAGTGAGAAATGGAGGCAAGCCATGGATCTGGAGCAATAAACAGAAATGACACATGAGAATTGATGAAGTTATCCAGTGGAAGTCTGTTTTACTATTCTTGTTTAGTTTAAAGGAGGAATTGTTAGGATTAGATTTGATTTAACTAGAATTACTATTCTTGTTCAGAAGAATTGTTAGGATTAGATTTGATTTAATTATTTCAGGATGCAAGTTTGTTATGAGATCGTAGATATAAACTGATTACTATCCGAAGGAATTGTTAAGATTAGATTTGATTTAATTATTTGGATGAGATTTGATTTAGTTATTTGAATTAGATTTGATTTAGTTATTTGAATTAGATTTGATTGAGTCATAAGATTTAGTGATAAGATTTAGTGATTTGATTTAACACTAATAGCCCATTTCATTTTTGCAATAGAATGAGAGATTCTCCCAATTATTCTAATCTTTCCAATTTTCTCTCTCTGTTCCTAACGCTCTTTGCGTGTGCTAGAGGAATTCCCCCTGATGCCAAAAGTGTTTCGGATGATATTACGGAGCCGGCTACTAAAATTAAATTGATAGGATAGGGTTGGGACGAAAAATTTAATCATAGTTCTTGGTTCTGTATAGCTAACAGAAAAAATCTTTCCACACTCCCCAGGGTCGGTTTAAACGAGAATTTTTAACTTTGTTAGAGGCGGGTCTTAGTTTTTAGTAATAATATTAATCCAAATTAAAGTAAAATAAAACATAATTATATTTGATAAATATACATCCAAAACATAAATTTTAAATTCACATCAAAGCTTATTCTAAGTCGATACATTGATTTCAATTATCATTTATATAATGCTAATTGTAACCAAAATTCTAATCTCAAACCAATAAATAAATAAATAAAATGATTTTGTTTTTGTAGCAGGACCATGAACAAAATGCTACATGCTCATTGCCACATCCGCCAACCTGTTACTGGAACAGCCCGTAGGGTCTGGGAAGCCACAGAAGGTATCAACCAACTCTGCTCGGCACTGGTTGTAACCACTCCAGCTCTGCAAGTTTACTCATTTAGCAACCCACAGCCGATCATGGGGTTTCTTGAATCAACTCCCTCGCCTTCTCCATTTCCTATAAGAAGAGCCTGCCGGAGAAAGAAGGGATATTCGAAGTGGTTTTTGGAGATTTTCTTCTTCGTTTTGCTTGTTTTTGGTCAGCTATGGGCGATATTTCGTTGGAAGATGTCAAGAATGAGAACGTTGATCTAGTAAGAACATTGATTCATTGTTTCTTTTGTTTTGTTTTTGCGATTCTCTGTTTTTTTTGTGTTTTGATCTTTGTTTTTCTATGTGGGTTCTTGTAGGAACGGATTCCTGTGGAGGAAGTTTTTGAGAAACTAAAGTGCACTAAAGATGGATTGAGCACAGCAGAAGGAGAAAAGAGACTCCAAATTTTTGGTCCTAACAAGCTTGAAGAGAAAAAAGAGAGCAAGGTTTTGAAGTTCTTGGGGTTTATGTGGAATCCTCTATCATGGGTTATGGAATCTGCGGCAATCATGGCCATTGCTCTGGCTAATGGAGGGGTACTTATACATTTTACCCAAATTTGTTCTTGTTCGTTCTCTTACACTTAGAAACTCAAGCTAGATTGTGGTTTAAAATGCAGGGGAAACCACCGGATTGGCAAGATTTTGTTGGGATTATTGTGTTGTTGATCATTAACTCTACCATTAGTTTCATTGAAGAGAACAATGCTGGAAATGCAGCTGCTGCTCTCATGGCTGGTCTGGCCCCCAAAACCAAGGTATTTGCATTCCTTTTCGAAGTTTTGGGTGGGTTATTATGGTGTCATTGTTAAGAATTGTTGGGAGAGGAGTCCCACGTCGGCTAATGGGGTTGATCATGAGTTTATAAGTAAGGAATACATCTTCATTGATATGAGGTTGTTGGTGAAACTAAAAGTAAAGTTATGAGAGCTTATGCTCAAAGTGGATAATATCATACCATTGTGGAGAGTTGTGGTTCCTAACATGGTATCAGAGTCATGCTCTTAACTTAGATATGTCAATAGAATCCTCTAATGTCGAACAAAGAAGTTGTGAACCTCAAAGGTGTAGTCAAAAGTGACTCAAGTGTCGAACGAAGGGTGTGCTTTGTTCGAGGGCTCTAGAGAAGGAGTCGATCCTCGATTAAGGAGAGATTGTTTGAGGGCTCCATAGGCCTCAAGGGAGGCTCTATGGTGTACTTTGTTCGAGGGGAGAATTGTTGGTAATTGTTGGGAGAGGAGCCCTACATCGGCTAATTAAGGGGTATTGATCATGGGTTTATAAGTAAGGAATACATCTCCATTGGTACGAGGCCTTTTGGAAAAATCAAAAGTAAAGTCACGAGAGTTTATGTCAAAGTGGACAATATCATACAATTGTAGAGAATCATGATTCCTAACAATCATGAGAAGAGATTTCTCTCTAACTCTTGGATGTCATTGGAAGGATTTGTTTTGAAGTTATATGAGCACGTGATTGAATTTCTCTAACCCATCCACTTAAACTTTCGAGTTTAGTGATAATTTAACACTAGATAATGCAGTTCATGAGATGTTGTTTTTCAACTTGTGTAGGTTCTAAGAGATGGAAAGTGGAAAGAAGAGGAGGCAGCCATTCTTGTTCCAGGGGATGTGATTAGCGTTAAATTAGGAGATATTATCCCGGCCGATGCACGTCTCTTAGAAGGCGATCCTCTGAAGATTGACCAGTCTGCTCTTACGGGTGAATCTTTGCCTGTCACCAAGAATCCTGGTGATGGAGTGTTCTCTGGCTCCACCTGCAAGCAAGGTGAGATTGAGGCCGTTGTTATTGCCACTGGAGTGCATACCTTTTTCGGAAAGGCAGCTCACCTTGTGGACAGCACCAACCAAGTTGGTCATTTCCAAAAGGTAAAAGAAAAACTCTTGATTCTTGCATAACCAAAGTAACATAGGATTCATGGCAAGATTTGTGGTTCTAATGGTTTATCATTGATCAGGTGTTGACGGCCATTGGAAACTTCTGTATATGCTCGATCGCGGTCGGGATGGTCATTGAGATTCTAGTAATGTTTGCTATCCAGCACAGAGCATACAGAGAGGGCATTGACAACTTGTTGGTGCTTCTCATTGGAGGCATTCCCATAGCAATGCCAACCGTTCTTTCAGTAACCATGGCCATCGGATCGCATCGTCTTTCGCAGCAAGGTGCCATCACCAAGAGGATGACAGCCATTGAAGAGATGGCTGGGATGGATGTCCTGTGCAGTGACAAGACAGGAACTCTCACCCTGAACAAGCTCACAGTAGACAAGTCCCTGATTGAGGTCAAGCTCACATAGTTTCACTCATTGGCTTTGATCATGGCTCATCATGGTGCATTTATGACTGCAGGTGTTTGTACCAAACATGGACAAGGACGCTGTCATGCTGTTTGCTGCAAGAGCGTCGAGAGTCGAAAATCAAGACGCCATCGATGCCTGCATTGTCGGAATGTTGGATGACCCCAAAGAGGTTTTATACTCAGCTTTGTTTTTATGTTCATGGGCTTCCTTTTACTGAACCTTTTGTGGTATACTGAACCTTTTGGCTCTTAAAGGCAAGAGCAGGAATAACTGAGGTGCATTTCTTGCCGTTTAACCCGGTCGATAAACGTACTGCCATTACCTACATCGACACAGATGGTAACTGGCACAGAAGCAGCAAGGGCGCTCCTGAACAGGTAGTGTTGTTGTCTGATAGCCAATGTCACTTATGAAGAACCACATTTGTTTTAGATGCCTAACTCTGTCATTTTGGTATTAGATCATTGACCTTTGTGACCTTAAAGGTGAAGCAAGGCAGAAAGCTCATACCATTATCGATAACTACGCTAATCGCGGTCTTCGTTCGTTGGCCGTTGGTCGACAGGTGAATTGTGTGAATATATATACAAAATAGGTTCATTAACTCATAGAATGAATAGGATTTCTTATTACCTCTAAACCTTGTTTGCCATCATGTTTAGACTGTTAAAGACAAGGACAAGGAAAGTGGTGGAGAACCATGGGAATTTGTTGGTCTCTTGCCTCTATTTGATCCTCCAAGGCATGATAGTGCAGAAACCATTCGCCGAGCTCTAGAACTTGGTGTTAATGTTAAGATGATCACTGGTGACCAACTTGCAATAGGGAAAGAAACCGGTCGGAGGCTCGGCATGGGCACGAACATGTATCCGTCGTCGTCTTTGCTCGGACAAAGCATGGATGAGTCAATTGCTTCTATTCCTGTTGATGAACTCATTGAGAAGGCTGATGGGTTTGCAGGAGTCTTCCCAGGTAATCACGTAAAAGAGATTGTTAGGAATCACAACTCTCCCCAATGGTATGATATTGTCCACTTTGAGCATAAGCTCTCATGGCTTTGCTTTGGGCTTCCCCAAAAGGCCTCAAACCAATGGAGATGTATTCCTTACTTATAAACCCATGATCATTCCCTAAATTAACCAACGTGGGACTCCCTCCCACCCCAACTAAACTAGTCATTTGTGGATTGCAGAACACAAGTATGAGATTGTTAAGAGACTTCAGGAGAGGAAACATATTTGTGGCATGACAGGAGATGGTGTCAATGATGCTCCTGCTCTCAAGAGGGCGGACATCGGTATCGCTGTGGCTGATGCAACCGACGCCGCACGAAGCGCATCAGACATTGTCTTGACCGAGCCAGGACTAAGTGTGATTGTGAGTGCTGTGTTAACCAGTAGAGCCATCTTTCAAAGAATGAAAAACTACACTATCTATGCAGTTTCCATTACAATACGTATTGTGTTGGGATTCATGCTTGTTGCTCTCATCTGGAAGTTTGATTTCTCGCCTTTTATGGTCCTTATCATTGCCATCCTAAACGATGGAACCATCATGACCATTTCAAAGGATAGGGTGAAGCCATCACCTGTGCCTGACTCATGGAGACTCAAAGAGATTTTTGCTACTGGTGTTGTCCTTGGAACATACATGGCCTTCGCGACCGTGTTTTTCTTCTGGCTCGCCAACGAAACCGTCTTCTTCCCGGTGAGAAAACGATATGGTGCCCTGAACGTTAAACACAAAGTTGACATTGTATACTAACATGTCAACATTGTCTGCAGAAAACATTTGGTGTAAAGCCACTCAAAGATCTTGCTGAGATGAACTCTGCTCTCTATCTTCAAGTGAGCATTATCAGTCAAGCTCTCATCTTTGTCACGAGGTCAAGAAGTTGGTCCTTTGTTGAATGCCCTGGTTTCTTGCTAGTTATTGCCTTCCTTGCTGCACAGTTGGTAAGAACAACACTTTTTCTTCTACCTCCTTTCAAACCCTTTTCTTTCGAACCCTTTTCAATTCTTTGTTATGTCTCAAGCCCGCCACTAGTTGATATTGTCTTCTTTGGGTTTTCCCTCAAGGTTTTTAAAACGCGGTCTTCTAAGGGAGGTTTTCACATCCTTATAATGGGTGTTTCGTTTTCCTCCCCAACCGATGTGGAATTTCACAATCCACCCCCCTTCAGGGCCCAGCATCCTTGTTTGGCACACTGCCTCATGTCCACCCCCTTTGGGACTCAGCCTCCTCGCCAGTGTCTAGCTCTGATACTATTTGTAACGGCCCAAGCTCACCGCTAGCAGATATCTTTGAGCTTTCCTTTCGGGCTTCCCCTCAAAGTTTTTAAAACGCATCTGCTAGGGAGAGGTTTCCACACCCTTACAAAAAATGTTTCGTTCTCCTTCCCTACCGATGTGGGATTTCACAATCCACCCCCCTTCGGACCCCTAACGTCATTGTTGGCACACAGCCTCGTGTCTACCCCCTTCGGGGCTCAGCCTCCTCGCTAGTACATTGCCCAATGTCTAGCTCTGATACCATTTGTAACGGCCCAAGCCCACCGTTAGCATATATTATCCTCTTTGGACTTACCCTTTCGGGCTTCCCCTCAAAGTTTTTAAAATGCGCCTGCTAGGGAGAGTTTTCCACATCCTTATAAAGGGTGTTTTGTTCTCCTCCCCAACCGACGTGGGATCTCACGTTCTTTCTCCTGATTCTGTATTCTATTCTGCTGCCTTCCCTTTCAGGTTGCCACTCTAATTGCTGTATACTCCGAGTGGGACTTTGCAAGGATCAAAGGCATTGGGTGGGGATGGGCAGGAGCCATCTGGTTATTCAGTATTGTCACTTACTTCCCACTTGATGTCCTCAAATTTGCAATCCGTTATGGCCTCAGCGGCAAGGCCTGGGACAACATGCTCGAGAATAAGGTCCGTGTTCGAACTTCTGTAATGTCATTTTACTTATAGGGTGTCGTGCTAACGAATGTTCTCGACCATTCTGCTACCGTAGACTGCATTTACGACGAAGAAGGATTACGGAAAAGGCGAAAGAGAGGCACAATGGGCAATAGCACAACGTACAAGGCATGGCCTGCAGCCACCAGAAACCATATTTCATGAAAAGAGCAGCTACGAGGAACTTTCAGCGATTGCAGAACAAGCCAAGAAAAGAGCTGACATTGCCAGGTAACTTCGAAAACAAATTAATACCGAGCACTTAGAAAGTCATTCCAAGCACAAGAACCACGAATTGTATGAACTTTTTAGTAAGTTNAAAGGGTGTTTTGTTCTCCTCCCCAACCGACGTGGGATCTCACGTTCTTTCTCCTGATTCTGTATTCTATTCTGCTGCCTTCCCTTTCAGGTTGCCACTCTAATTGCTGTATACTCCGAGTGGGACTTTGCAAGGATCAAAGGCATTGGGTGGGGATGGGCAGGAGCCATCTGGTTATTCAGTATTGTCACTTACTTCCCACTTGATGTCCTCAAATTTGCAATCCGTTATGGCCTCAGCGGCAAGGCCTGGGACAACATGCTCGAGAATAAGGTCCGTGTTCGAACTTCTGTAATGTCATTTCACTTATAGGGTGTCGTGCTAACGAATGTTCTCGACCATTCTGCTACCGTAGACTGCATTTACGACGAAGAAGGATTACGGAAAAGGCGAAAGAGAGGCACAATGGGCAATAACACAACGTACAAGGCATGGCCTGCAGCCACCAGAAACCATATTTCATGAAAAGAGCAGCTACGAGGAACTTTCAGCGATTGCAGAACAAGCCAAGAAAAGAGCTGACATTGCCAGGTAACTTCGAAAACAAATTAATACCGAGCACTTAGAAAGTCATTCCAAGCACAAGAACCACGAATTGTATGAACTTTTTAGTAAGTTTTTGAATGTTGAACGGTGCAGGCTGAGGGAACTCCACACTTTGAAGGGCCATGTAGAGTCAGTGGTGAAGTTGAAGGGGTTGGACATTGACACTATCCAGCAACACTACACTGTTTAATCTGCCTTGGAGTGGATGGCTGACTTTCAACAATAACGAAGAAGAAATAATTTAGAAAATGAAAAGAAAAATATATTATAGATGGTGAAATGGGTAGCTTTGCAACTCTTATAAGGAAAATATATTGTAGAGTGATGATGAAAAAGTTAAAATTCTTCTTAAATTAATAAAACTACTTTTAAACTTTTACTTTTTGTTACTCGATTTTACGTTAAAACATTGTTTATAAGAATGTAGAAATCTCTCCCTTTAAGACGCGTTTTAAATCCGCGAGGCTCACAGTGATACGTAACGAGCTAAAACGAATAATATCCACTTGCGGTGGACTTGGACTGTTACAAAGGATATTAGAGCCAGTCATCAAACGGTGTGTCAACGAGAACGTTGGATCCACAAGGAGTAGATTGTGAGATTTCACCTTTGTTGGAGAGGGAGCAAAACATTTCTTATAACGATGTGGAAATCCTTCCCAGTATCCAATAGATGCATTTTAAAATTATAAGACTGACCGTAATAGACCAAATCGAACAATATTTCATAGCGGTGGGCTTTAGTGTAAAAAACATCCTCAACTTTCAATTTTAAAACTTTAAAAAGTTAAAAAGTAGTCTTAGTACTATATTTAATGTACTTTCATTAAAATAAAAAAAAAACTAAAATTAAATGGATTAAATAAATACAATTTATGATGAAATGACATAATATTTATTAAAAAAGAAACTAAATTTATAATTCAACAAAAAGATTTTAACCATAGAGCATGAGAGCGACGTGGCGGTTAAATAGGCAATGTAGTCCAACAACTCCCACCGGTGTTTTCCCGCCAACTCCAACCGTATATAAGAATCCTTTCCATATTTCGAAGTCCACGAAACCCCAATTCTCCTTCTGCTTCTGCCCTAAACACTTTCCGTTTCCCATGGCCTCTCAAGCTCTCACTGAGTACGAGCGCAAGAGGCTCGAGAACATTCGCCGCAACGATGAAATGATGGCCGCCCTCAAGCTTCAGTCCAAAGCCTCTGAACTCTCTGCTGCCTCCAAGCGTCAAAGGTCTCTCTCCAACTCTTTCTACTGATTTCTGTATCCTACTTCGGTTTTTCTCTGTTTTGTTTGTGATTCTTTGTTATACCCCTTCCAGAGTTGAAACCAAATGGGAAAGGGTTTATCCGAAGACCAAACCTAAAAATCGATACTACCATAGTTTTACGGCGCTCTTTGCGTGCTAGAGGAATTCTCCCTGATGCCAAAAGTGTTTCAGATGATATTACGAAGCCGGCTACTAAAATTAAATCGATAGGATAGGGTTGGGACGAAAAATTTAATCCTACTTTTTGGTTCTGTATAGCTAACCAAAAAAATCTTTCCACACACCCTATAGTTGGGTTAAACGAGAATTTTAACTTTGTTAGAGGCGGATCTTAGTTTTTAGTGATAATATTAATCCAAATTAAAGTAAAATAAAACATAATTATATTTGATAAATATACATCCAAAACATAAATTTTAAATTCACATCAAAACTTATTCTAACTCAATACATTGATTTCAATTATCCTTTATATAATGCTAATTGTAACCAAAATTCCAATCTCTCACGAAAAAAGAAAAAACCAATAAATAAATAAATAAAATGATTTTGTTTTTGTAGCAGGACCATGAACAAAATGCTACATGCTCATCTGCCACATCCGCCAACCTGTTACTGGAACAGCCCGTAGGGTCTGGGAAGCCACAGAAGGTATCAACCAACTCTGCTCGGCACTGGTTGTAACCACTCCAGCTCTGCAGGTATACTCATTAGCAACCCACAGCCGATCATGGGGTTTCTTGAATCAACTCCCTCGCCTTCTCCATTTCCTATAAGAAGAGCCTGCCGGAGAAAGAAGGGATATTCGAAGTGGTTTTTGGAGATTTTCTTCTTCGTTTTGCTTGTTTTTGGTCAGCTATGGGTGATATTTCGTTGGAAGATGTCAAGAATGAGAACGTTGATCTAGTAAGAACATTGATTCATTGTTTCTTTTGTTTGTTTTTGCGATTCTCTGTTTTTTTGTGTTTTGATCTTTGTTTTTTCATGTGGGTTCTTGTAGGAACGGATTCCTGTGGAGGAAGTTTTTGAGAAACTAAAGTGCACTAAAGATGGATTGAGCACAGCAGAAGGAGAAAAGAGACTCCAAATTTTTGGTCCTAACAAGCTTGAAGAGAAAAAAGAGAGCAAGGTTTTGAAGTTCTTGGGGTTTATGTGGAATCCTCTATCATGGGTTATGGAATCTGCGGCAATCATGGCCATTGCCCTGGCTAATGGAGGGGTACTTATACATTTTACCCAAATTTGTTCTTGTTCGTTCTCTTACACTTAGAAACTCAAGGTAGATTGTGGTTTAAAATGCAGGGGAAACCACCGGATTGGCAAGATTTTGTTGGGATTATTGTGTTGTTGATCATTAACTCTACCATTAGTTTCATTGAAGAGAACAATGCTGGAAATGCAGCTGCTGCTCTCATGGCTGGTCTGGCCCCCAAAACCAAGGTATTTGCATTCCTTTTCGAAGTTTTGGGTGGGTTAATATGGTGTCATGGTTAAGAATGTTGGGAGAGGAGTCCCACGTCGGCTAATGGGGTTGATCATGAGTTTATAAGTAAGGAATACATCTTCATTGATATGAGGTTGTTGGTAAAACTAAAAGTAAAGCTATGAGAGCTTATGCTCAAAGTGGATAATATCATACCATTGTGGAGAGTTGTGATTCCTAACATGGTATCAGAGTCATGCTCTTAACTTAGATATGTCAATAGAATCCTCTAATGTCGAACGAAGGGTGTGCTTTGTTCGAGGGCTCTAGAGAAGGAGTCGAACCTCGATTAAGGAGAGATTGTTTGAGGGCTCTATAGGCCTCAAGGGAGGCTCTATGGTGTACTTTGTTCGGGGGGATGATTGTTGAGAATTGTTGGGAGAGGAGTCCCACATCACTAATTAAGGGGTTATCATAGGTTTATAAGTAAGGAATATATCTCTATTCGTATGAGATCTTTTGGGGCAACCGAAAGTAAACCCACGAGAGCTTATGCTCAAAGTGGACAATATCATACCATTATAGAGAGTCGTGATTCCAAACAATCATAACAAGAAATATTTCTCTCCAACTCTTTGGATGTCAATGGAAGGATTTGTTGGGTCTCGAAGTTATATGAGAACATGATTAAATTTACTCTAACCCATCCACTTAAACTTTTGAGTTTAGTGATGATTTAACACGGGATAATGCGGTTCATGAGAATGTTGTTTTTCAACTTGTGTAGGTTCTAAGAGATGGAAAGTGGAAAGAAGAGGAGGCAGCAATTCTGGTTCCAGGGGATGTGATTAGCGTTAAATTAGGAGATATTATCCCGGCCGATGCACGTCTCTTAGAAGGCGATCCTCTGAAGATCGACCAGTCTGCTCTTACGGGTGAATCTTTGCCTGTCACCAAGAATCCTGGTGATGGAGTGTTCTCTGGCTCCACCTGCAAGCAAGGAGAGATCGAGGCCGTTGTTATTGCCACTGGAGTGCATACCTTTTTCGGAAAGGCAGCTCATCTTGTGGACAGCACCAACCAAGTTGGTCATTTCCAAAAGGTAAAAGAAAAACTCTTGATTCTTGCATAACCAAAGTAACGTAGGATTCATGGCAAGATTTGTGGTTCTAATGGTTTATCATTGATCAGGTGTTGACCGCCATTGGAAACTTCTGTATATGCTCGATCGCGGTCGGGATGGTCATTGAGATTCTAGTAATGTTTGCTATCCAGCACAGAGCATACAGAGAGGGCATTGACAACTTGTTGGTGCTTCTCATTGGAGGCATTCCCATTGCCATGCCAACAGTTCTTTCAGTAACCATGGCCATCGGATCGCATCGCCTTTCGCAGCAAGGTGCCATCACCAAGAGGATGACAGCCATTGAAGAGATGGCTGGGATGGATGTCCTGTGCAGTGACAAGACAGGAACTCTCACCCTGAACAAGCTCACAGTAGACAAGTCCCTGATTGAGGTCAAGCTCACATAGTTTCACTCATTGGCTTTGATCATGGCTCATCATGGTGCATTTATGACTGCAGGTGTTTGTACCAAACATGGACAAGGACGCTGTCATGCTGTTTGCTGCAAGAGCGTCGAGAGTCGAAAATCAAGACGCCATCGATGCCTGCATTGTCGGAATGTTGGATGACCCCAAAGAGGTTTTATACTCAGCTTTGTTTTTATGTTCATGGGCTTCCTTTTACTGAACCTTTTGTGGTATACTGAACCTTTTGGCTCTTAAAGGCAAGAGCAGGAATAACTGAGGTGCATTTCTTGCCGTTTAACCCGGTCGATAAACGTACTGCCATTACCTACATCGACACAGATGGTAACTGGCACAGAAGCAGCAAGGGCGCTCCTGAACAGGTAGTGTTGTTGTCTGATAGCCAATGTCACTTATGAAGAACCACATTTGTTTTAGATGCCTAACTCTGTCATTTTGGTATTAGATCATTGACCTTTGTGACCTTAAAGGTGAAGCAAGGCAGAAAGCTCATACCATTATCGATAACTACGCTAATCGCGGTCTTCGTTCGTTGGCCGTTGGTCGACAGGTGAATTGTGTGAATATATATACAAAATAGGTTCATTAACTCATAGAATGAATAGGATTTCTTATTACCTCTAAACCTTGTTTGCCATCATGTTTAGACTGTTAAAGACAAGGACAAGGAAAGTGGTGGAGAACCATGGGAATTTGTTGGTCTCTTGCCTCTATTTGATCCTCCAAGGCATGATAGTGCAGAAACCATTCGCCGAGCTCTAGAACTTGGTGTTAATGTTAAGATGATCACTGGTGACCAACTTGCAATAGGGAAAGAAACCGGTC
This sequence comes from Cucurbita pepo subsp. pepo, assembly GCF_002806865.2. Lineage (NCBI taxonomy): Eukaryota > Viridiplantae > Streptophyta > Magnoliopsida > Cucurbitales > Cucurbitaceae > Cucurbita > Cucurbita pepo. The sequence continues at coordinate 6,045,009 of NC_036655.1, read as the reverse complement.
GGAGGCTCGGCATGGGCACGAACATGTATCCGTCCTCGTCTTTGCTCGGGCAAAGCACGGATGAGTCAATTGCTTCTATTCCTGTTGATGAACTCATTGAGAAGGCTGATGGGTTTGCAGGAGTCTTCCCGGGTAATCACGTTATACTTTTAACCACAAGAAATTGTTATGAATCACAACTCTCCACAATGGTATGATATTGTCCACTTTGAGCATAAGCTCTCATGGCTTTGCTTTGGGCTTCCCCAAAAGGCCTCAATATCAATGGAGATGTATTTCATACTTATAAGCCCATGATCTTTCCCTAAATTAACCAACATGGGACTCCCTCCCACCCCAACTAAACTAGTCATTTGTGGATTGCAGAACACAAGTATGAGATTGTTAAGAGACTTCAGGAGAGGAAACATATTTGTGGCATGACAGGAGATGGTGTCAATGATGCTCCTGCTCTCAAGAGGGCCGACATCGGTATCGCTGTGGCTGATGCAACCGACGCCGCACGAAGCGCATCAGACATTGTCTTGACCGAGCCAGGACTAAGTGTGATTGTGAGTGCTGTGTTAACCAGTAGAGCCATCTTTCAAAGAATGAAAAACTACACTATCTATGCAGTTTCCATTACAATACGTATTGTGTTGGGATTCATGCTTGTTGCTCTCATCTGGAAGTTTGATTTCTCGCCTTTTATGGTCCTTATCATTGCCATCCTAAACGATGGAACCATCATGACCATTTCAAAGGATAGGGTGAAGCCATCACCTGTGCCTGACTCATGGAGACTCAAAGAGATTTTTGCTACTGGTGTTGTCCTTGGAACATACATGGCCTTCGCGACTGTGTTTTTCTTCTGGCTCGCCAACGAAACCGTCTTCTTCCCGGTGAGAAAACGATATCGTGCCCTGAATGTTAAACACAAAGATGACATTGTGTACTAACATGTCAACATTGTCTGCAGAACACATTTGGCATAAAGCCACTCAGAGGTATTGCTGAGATGAACTCTGCTCTCTATCTTCAAGTGAGCATTATCAGTCAAGCTCTCATCTTTGTCACGAGGTCAAGAAGTTGGTCCTTTGTTGAATGCCCTGGTTTCTTGCTAGTTATTGCCTTCCTTGCTGCACAGTTGGTAAGAACAACACTTCTTCTACCTCCTTTCAAACCCTTTTCAAAACTGCATATTCTTTGTAACAGCCTAAACCCACAACTAGCAAATATGTCCTCTTTGAATTTTCCCTTTCGAGTTTTCCCTCGTTTTTAAAACGCGTCTTCTAGGGGAGGTTTCCACACCCTTATAAAGAATGTTTCGTTCTCCTCCTCTACCGATGTGAGATTTCACAATCCACCCCCTTCAAGGCCCAGCGTCTTTGCTGGCAGTTCTCGTTCCCTTCTCCAATCGATGTTGGTCCCCCTAATCCACCTCCTTCGGAGCCCTAACGTCATTGTTGGCACACTGCCTCGTGTCTACCCTCTTCGGGGCTCAGCCTCCTTGCTGGTACATCACCCAATGTCTAACTCTGATACCATTTGTAACGGCCTAAGCCTACCGTTAGTAGATATTGTTCTCTTTGGGCTTACCCTTTCGGGCTTCCCCTCAAAGTTTTTAAAATGCGCTTGGGAGAGTTTTCCACACTCTTACAAAGGGTATTTCGTTCTCCTCCCCAACGGATGTGGGATCTCACATTGTTTTCTCCTGATTCTGTATTCTGCTACCTGGCTTTCAGGTTGCCACTCTAATTGCTGTATACTCCGAATGGGACTTTGCAAGGATCAAGGGCATTGGGTGGGGATGGGCAGGAGCCATCTGGTTATTCAGTATTGTCACTTACTTCCCACTTGATGTCCTCAAATTTGCAATCCGTTATGGCCTCAGCGGCAAGGCCTGGGACAACATGCTCGAGAATAAGGTCCGTGTTCGAACTTCTGTAATGTCATTTTACTTATAGGGTGTCGTGCTAACGAATGTTCTCGACCATTCTGCTACCGTAGACTGCGTTTACGACGAAGAAGGATTACGGAAAAGGCGAAAGAGAGGCACAATGGGCAATAGCCCAACGTACAAGGCATGGCCTGCAGCCACCAGAAACCATATTTCATGAAAAGAGCAGCTACGAGGAACTTTCAGCGATTGCAGAGCAAGCGAAGAAAAGAGCTGAAATTGCCAGGTAAATTGGAAAACAAATCAATATCGAACACTTAGAAAGTCGTGCTCATTCCAAGCACGACGACCACGAATTGTATGAACTTTTATGAAGTGTTTGAATGTTGAACGGTGCAGGCTGAGGGAACTCCACACTTTGAAGGGCCATGTAGAGTCGGTGGTGAAGTTGAAGGGGTTGGACATTGACACTATCCAACAGCACTACACTCTTTGATATGTGATGGAGTGGACAACATTTGGCTGACTTTCAACAAAAACGAAGAACAAATAATTTAAAAATTAAAAGAAAAATGTCTTATAGATGGTGAAATGGGTTATTCTTTCTTTTGTACTTGTAACTCTTATTAAGGAAAATATATTGTAGACTGAAGTTCTTAATCTAGGACAAAATAAGCTGAAAAAGTTAAATTTCTTGTAATAATATAGACATTATATCCATAGTAGTTTGTGTTATAATTTATTGGTTAAATTAATAAAAATACCTTTAAACTTTGTACTATGGAAATCTGTCTCTTGGAGGGTTTGCGTTTCAAAACCGTGAGGCTCACAGCAATACGTAATGAGCCAAAACATAAAATATTTGCTAGCGGTGGGCTTAGGCTGTTACAAATGGTATTAGATCCAATTATGGGGCAGAGTGTCAACGAGAATGCTAGAACGCTGGATCTTAAGGGGTAGATTGTGAGATTCCACATTGATTAGAGAAAAAGCAAAACATTTCTTATAAGGATGTTGAAACCCCTCCTCGGTACCCAATGGATGCGTTTTAAAATTATGAGGTTGACAACGATATTAACGAATCAAATCGGACAATATTTTCTAGTGGTGAGATTGGGTGTAAAAATAAAAATAAAAATAAAAAAGTTAAAAGATACTCTATTGTATTCGGAAAATTTTAATGTACTTCCATTAAAAGAAAAAAGAAAAAAAAAACTAAAATTAAAAGGATTAAATAAATACAATTTATGAACAAACTTATGAAAATATTTCTTATAAAAAATACTAAATTTATAATTGAACAAAAATATTTTAGCCACAGAGCATGAGAGTGACGTGGCGGTTAAATAGGCAATGTGGCCCCTCAACCCGCCGGTGGTGTTTTCCCGCCAACTCCAACTGTATATAAGAATCATTCCATATTTCGAACTCCACGAAACCCCAATTCTCCTTCTACTTCTACTTCTGCCCTAAACCCTTTCCGTTTCCCATGGCCTCTCAAGCTCTCACGGAGTACGAGCGCAAGAGGCTCGAGAACATTCGCCGCAACGATGAAATGATGGCCGCCCTCAAGCTTCAGTCCAAAGCCTCTGAACTCTCTGCTGCCTCCAAGCGTCAAAGGTCTCTCTCTAACTCTTCCTACTGATTTCTGTATCCTACTTCGTTTTTTCTCTGTTTTGTTTGTGATCTCTTTGTTATTCCCCTTCCAGAGTGGAAACCAAATCGGAAAAGGTTTATCCGAAGACCAAACCTAAAATCGATACTCCGATAGTTTTACGGCGCTCTTTGCGTGCTAGAGGAATTCCCCCTGATGCCAAAAGTGTTTCTGATGATATTACGGAGCCGGCTACTAAGATTCGGAAGTCAGATCCCAAGTCTATGCCTTCGCGTCGTGTTTCAGGCCCCCTTGAAATGATTGAAGTTTGTAGTGAGAGGGAGTCTCATCGGTCACTGATTGAATCAATTGTAGGTATTTCGATTAAATCTCTGGCAAGCAGGTCAGTGAAAGAGGAATTAGTTGATGATGTTAAGGATTTTAAATTGGAGGAAGGAAATGGAAGTTTCCCGAAAGAGATAAAGACTGAAGGAGGGGGAAATGGGAATTGTTTGAAGATGGAACCTACTGATAATTATCCGAATTTAGTTAAGACACAGACTGAAGAACTAACTAGTGACATTAAAGGTCACTGGACGAGATCGATTAAGATGGAACATAAGAACGATGGAAGTCACTTAAAGGTTGGGTCTTTGGTTCTGAATGCCGACAACATAGCTCGGGTTGTGCCTGGAAGAATAATGGCAGTGCGGTTTTTCCCTTGTCGTGATTCTAGAATGATTGTTGTAGGTAACAAGTTTGGGGAAGTTGGGTTTTGGAATGCTGATCACCAGTCAGAGGAAGGAAATGGTGTTTATTTGTATCACCCGCATTCAGGTCCCATTTCTGGGATTTCAATTCAACGGCATGCATTGTCGAAGGTGCCGTTTTTCTGGGGGAATCTAGGAAGATTTTAAAGATTAGGAATAAGTTTTTGCATTTGATTTTTTGAAATATATGCTATTTTCTATGATCTGGTTTGAGCATGAAAAGGCTCTTGGTTCTTGCGTACAATAATTCGTACTGTGTGAGGATAGATCAATTGGTTCTCAATAGGTTTTATCGTAAAATTCCATTTATTTTACTTTTTTACTGGAGTTCAGATTAAGCGTGCTTATTATTTCTTGGCAAGTTATTCTTGTGATGGAAAAGGTTCACTTAGGCATAGGTGGAAGTAGTCTTTATGTGTCAATAAATATTAGTTCTAGTTAATTGTTGAATTGCTTCTCGAGCATCTGAGACTTGTTTTCATGCCTTCTGTATTTAATGGCATTTCTTAGTAGTCAGTTGTGAACCAGATATTTGACCAAAGGAGACCATGTACTTGAGTGATGGAAGATGCAGTTTTTAGTTAAGGAAAAATAATCTGTTGATCTGTTTGGATGGTTGAAGTGGTTGATTTTGCATGGAGATTTACATCCACACTAGTCATTTTCTTTATTGTCAACATACTTTTTATGGTTTAGGAACGGGATCCCGAATTTTGCATGGCTACTATTGCTGACATTGTGCAATTAGATTTGAATCTGCTAATTATGATTTTTGTGTCATGATTTCAGGTTCATACCAGTTGCTATGATGGATTTATACGGTTGATGGATGCAGAGAAAGAGATGTTTGATCTTTTGTATCGCAGTGAATATACTGTATTTTCTCTTTCTCAACAATCAAACGATGCAAACTGCTTATATTTTGCTGAGGGTCGTGGAGGGTTGAATATATTGGATAAAAGGACTGGAAACTGCCCAATGGAATGGATGTTGCATGAAGATAGGATCAATACCATAGATTTTAGTGTAGAAAATTGCAACATCATGGCTACTGGTTCCAGTGATGGAACTGCCTGTCTTTGGGATTTGAGAAGTGTTAATGCTGAAAAGCCCTTGAAGACGATAAACCACAAAAGGGCGATTCATTCTGCTTACTTCTCACCCTCTGGACGCTTCATTGCAACTACTAGGTAAATGGATCATCTTTTGAAACTTTATGATAGGGAAACACTAGTAACAGAGTCAGCATAAAAGGTAAAGGAGAGAATGAATAATGTGTCCTATAGCTCAGGTTCATTGAGTTCTGAACTATCCTTTTAATCTAGCAGTAATTCTTTTCTTCTTTTCTGTACTGTTTTTACTAGAGGACTTAATTTGGTTCATAATTTAAGCTGAAAGGAGGGGAGTGGAATATAGAGGTAAGAATAAAACGTCATTAGTATGCATGAAAATCTATAGTTTTGTTGGCCATTGGGTACTAGAATTTTCTAAATGCCCCCCCCCCCAAATCGAAGCACTGGAATTGGGCGAGTGTAGTATTAGGTTTCATGGCTTAATAGTATCATATGATAGCTGTGGGATTAATAGGTTTCATTTCGTGTAGTTTTGACGACAATGTTGGCATAACCGGTGGAGTTAATTTTAAAGATACTTTGATGATACCTCATGATAATCAGACAGGCAGGTGGATTTCTTCTTTCAGGTAAGTTTTGTTGCCCTGTCCTCTTTATCACTTCTTAATTTTTTTTCGCTTTTTCATTTGCATCTTAAATTTACGTATGAGTGGCTCAGTTTCATGTGATGTTCATATCAATATTCGAATCTTGCCAAAAGAATGAAAATGTCTCACTATTTTTTTTATTAAGCATCTTATTTTCTTATGTTAAATATGTAAATGTTTGATGCTCATATCCTAGTATATGAATGATGGTACACTACAATTTTTTTTTAACACTGGGTTGCTAATCTTCTTACATGTAGCATATGTTGTAGTCCACGTATGAATTTTCTTGTGCCTGATCTCTTCAAACTGAATGATGATGCGCTGCATAAAGTTTCTGTAATTGGTGTTTTTTTGGCTGGTTATCAAGTGTGGTTCTGAGAATGAAATATAAGCGATCTCGTTCTTTTAGTGATAATTTGCATGTTGGACTCAAATTTTTAACTATAGTTTCAAGTATATCATGATAAGGAGGCTTTATTATTAATTTTTTCTCCATAAGAAGATTAATGGCATCTGTTTATTTGGAAGCAGAGCAATTTGGGGTTGGGATGACTCGTACATTTTCATTGGAAATATGAAGAGAGCAGTAGACGTTATTTCACGGGCACAACGGAAGAAAGTCTTCGTTTTGCAGAGCCCCAACATATCTGCAATACCATGCAGGTTCGACGCACACCCTTACGATGTTGGAACGTTAGCAGGAGCCACGAGCGGGGGCCAGGTTTATATGTGGACAATGAGTCAAGATATTTAATTTGCTTCTACAGAGTTCTCGGGATAAGAATTTTGTACCATGAATTCCACCCAACAATCAAAAAATACTTTCAGAGGAAGAAAAGAGAGCGTTATCTCTTCTTGCAATTGGATTTCGTGGGGAAAATCGTGTAAATGTTATGCAAATGTTATGCAAATTCTCTATAGCAAGGTCGACAAGTCACTTCATTTTTAAGTGGGTCTGTTCCTATTTGAATTGATTCTTAATTAGGAAGAAGCTTTAACTATTCATTACTTTCTTCCAAGAGATTAGTTCAGATGGGATTAGTTCTTCATTACATGAAAGCACAGCCTGTGCTGTTAGTTTCCCAAGCCAACCATGGTACAACAATCCCCTAGAACCAAGCCCTCCAAATAACCAGTACTTGCAAGAGCTGTTAGGTCTTACAATCTCGTCTATACACCCCATAAGAGGAAGAGATCCATGAGGAGTGAGTGGTGGCATTGCTCTAAGACCAGCCCTTGCTCTCCTGAAACTCCACTCCTTTATTGAGGGATAAATGGCAGACACCTTTGGTAAGAGTTCTGCAACCGCCCTTGAGCCTTCCTCTTCTGAAACTTCAGGTGATGAATTTGTTGATTTCCATTCCCATGTTGAACCCATATATAAACTTCTAGGACTCTGTATGGCTAGCCATGCATCTGACAGTATAGAAGGCCCAAGCTCTGGGTATGCATTGCTGAAATTATAGTATTATACCAGATATCAGACTAACAGGATCAAGGGGTTTGAAGTTCAAATCTCGACCCCCGCACGGGCGCAAATTATCAAAAAACCGATACCTGATATCGTCGTGAAGCTGAAAATGAGCTACTACACCTCGGCAAGTTCTCAAAGGAAGCTTTCCAGTAAGTTGAGGAAGCATGATCATTTTAGCACCAAGACAAACAATCACAGCATCGTACGTCCCTGCACAGAAAGTTCTATTACATAAGAAACAGTTTAGTTCCAAGATAATGCTGAGAAGATTTGGCTTGAGAAATTTCACTTACCTTCTAGTTCACCCAGTTCGTTAATAGACTTTTTCTGCAAGAACAACTCCTTGTGACCAAGACTTGAGGGTGATGTTTCCTTGGTCAGATTTTGGCATGCTATAAACAGCGCCTATACATAAGATTGGGAACAAAAAAGATCAAAGATTTGTTTTAATCATAACAGATGGAAGAACAACTTAAGTATCATTTGCTTTGAAGTACTGACCTCAAGATAACGTTGAGAGTTGATATTTACAGCTTGAGGCATATAAAAAGCTGTATTTAGAGGAATGTTAAGCTTAGGAACAAGATTCTGGGCAGCATCTCCATCGATTGTTTCGATTCTGCAGCTATCGAGTCCGTTCTGAGCATTCTGGGTAAATAACAAAGATACTATCAACATCGTTCTGACGTTCTAATCAGAGTAATGAAACACAAATAGAAGGATATAGTTACTTCTTTTAACATCATGAGATTCTTCAAGCTGATTGCAGGCCTCAAGATACCCCTGAAGTAAACAAAAGACAGCAGAAGCATGTCAAGTGATGGGAATGAGTATATATCTCTCAGAAGCTAAAAGAAATGAAGTAACAGACCGTCTTAGAACAACGGATCCATTCATATTATGATATCCATCCATCTCTAAATCCAACTCTTTGGAGCGAAGTGCTGACTCCGCAACGCTTAAAAGCTTTAAGCACTCAGCCCAACACTCGGCACCTTTCCAGAGAGGTTTAACTGACATAATTTGAAGGGATTAGCCAATTTTTGGAAGGGAGATAGGGTAACTTAGTAGGTTGTTGGAACCTTTAGGAGAATAAGGGTGAAGAAGCCCTCCAGCGACTCCAGATGCTCCTCCACCAATGCCAACTTCGTCGTATATATCGATACATAGAGATACGTCCTTAGGACAGAGCTGCAATAAACATAATACGATGAAGTGAAACATTAAGTAACAAGTGTTGGAATGCGATTAAAGCCTCACATTGGCAAGATAAGGAACCTCGAGATAAAACCCAAAGCATACTAATTGGTAGCAGAAGCAAGTACATTCATGATTATGGGAGATCCATTTGTTAAGTTTTTAGGCTCACTATCTTAAAAGAGAGAATATGTAGATGCAACAATGGCTAAGAAGGTTCAATAGACCTTGGATTAGGGCTGACAAAATGAGGGAACATATTTCAAGAGTGGCTGACAAAATGAGGGAACATATTTCAAGAGTGTATGTCATCGGGTAGTCCTAAATCATAAAGAAACATTCACAAACACTTGAATTCCAAAGAGCATTACAAATCACCCAGAATCTAGATTAGGATTCAAAATCCGGATTCGATACTTGATGGCCCTGATGTTCTCCTGCAACAATGTCAAGTTACCTATTTAGTTCTAAGAGTGAAAGATTATTCCCACCAACTAAGCGGGTTCTTTCAACATGTTTTGTCCCCCTCTCACATGCTTCTCAAAAAAATATAGAGGAGGTCGCGCAACAAGTTTGCCTAACTTTGAAATTCTTATGGTTGAGCCACCGAAAAGAAAAGTAAGGTACATTTGTCAGTATAGATAGTAACTTTTAATTCTTTAAAATCTTTTTTAGCCCTTTTATTCTGGAGATGGTTCTCATTTGGGTATCTCATTGATTCATTCACGTACCCTTCCAATCAGGTATCACAAAGTTCAATACACAAAAACCACAGTCCAACAACCAGAAAAGGATTGAAGAAGAAAACAGTGTATGCAGCAGCCTAAGCAAGGTGTTGGTGTATGATGAAACGAAGAGGAAAAAGAAAGCCACAGAGCCGGCGTACCTTCAACAAATGCCAAGTAACTGAAAGCCCAGCAAAACCAGCTCCAAGCACTGCGTACCTACAAAAGGATACCCCTCTCTGAGTACATACATATACATTTATTTCGCAAAGGAACTCAGAAACGCGCCTTAATTAGGTAAAGAAAAGGTTGAAGAAGAACCTCAGAGGACGCCCCGACAGAGAAGAAAGTGCTAACGACGGCGCGGCGGAGTGAACCGCCGAAGCTCCACACACACACACCATAATCGATCCTCTGTTCGATATCTTTTTGAAAATAAGACCTGCCTCCACCTTTTATGTACGCACCCATTTTTTTTCCTTTTTTTTCCCCCAAATTTATTATTATTATTTTATTTTATTTTTACTCTTTTTTTCCCTTATAATTTTATAATTTTTATAATATTTTATAACATTTTTTTCTTTAAAAAATTATCAATATAAAAAATCAAAAATCTTAACAAGGTTACTCGCTGGTATAATTACAGAAATAACCTTTTCTTTGTAAGTATCTGCATAAAACAATGATTAAAATTGTTTATTCCAAACCAACCCATCTGAATATCATCCGTTACCATTTTAAAAGTCGATGGTCTGACATTCGATACTAAGGCCACGGTACCAAAAACTGCACAAAAAGAAGGGGTTTTTTTTGGGACAATTTAGGTTAATTGCTTTCATATTAATGTCAAACAATGGGGAACCCCAAAAGTTGGTCCACAACTTACATCTTACAAGGCAGAATAAATGGATAAATTAGAGAGTGCCCACTCAGAGTTGATAAAATAGACAACTTTTCTGTACAATCTTTATGGCTCTATTCATATGTTGTATGCTACTACAGTTGCACATCATTGGCTATCCACAGGGAATGCCTTTCACTCATCACTTACAAGAAGCTATATCAATCAATCAATCAATCAATCTGTGTCACCCAAGTACCTTTCCTTCTTCAAGTACCAAAGAGCTGCTTCTGCTGCATGCTCCGCTGCCGCCTTCTTCGTCAAATGTGGTGCTCCGAAGAACTCGAATATCGTATTGGGGGCTTCTTCTATCTCCAACACAACCTTGTATGTGAACCTGCAAAAAGATTGGACCATATTCAGACTTCCTGCTTTTAAGAATATTCCCAGATTGGAAGGACTTACATCTTTAAATGGCTTGGTCCTTCCTCATTCATGCAGTCAAATGAAGGGTGATTCCAATGGTTTATGGCACAAACTTCATACAGACGAGATCTTGCCGTTGTTTTCCCCGACCGACCTAAAAAGACCACCGTGCATTACAAAAGAATTCAACGCATAACAATAGTAGCTGCCACGGTGCCTACCTGACGATGACGATGATGACGATGACGACGATGACAACGACTGCAAGTCTGTTGAACTATCATGACCTTCAAGGGGGATGCTAGGCTTCAGCTGTTCTCCTGCAGCTCCAGATGAAGAAGCCAGCGTTTCACTCATCCGTGTAATACGAAATGGACGAGAATCCCCAACTTCACGGTGCACACGAGGATCTAAGTCTGCACCAGAAAATTCTAAGCCATCGTCGATTCGATCCATCGTGACCGAGGGTGTTTCATCATAACCAATCAATTTAGGTTTCATCTTCTCGCTCGACTTTAAAATCTTCTCTAATGAATTGACCTCAGGTATGAATCCTTGAGCCTGCAGCAGAATGTTAAGAAAATTGCTAAAACCATAGATTCATGTGATAGAAAGGCATGTATATTTAAACTCATATCCACCTTCAACTTCGTGAGTATAGAGTTGGCAGCGATTTTCTCGGCGTCTTTCTTTCGACGGTTGACAGCAGAAGCCGTGGCATGAAAGTCGTCCCCTTTCACCTCTGCTTCAACCGAATAATATTTTTCCATTTTCGATGGATTAAACTGAAGTTTCCAGCCACAAGTTTGACAAACTTCGATTATGTCGCGAATAGGACTAAGCTGGAAGCCTGAAGAGCTCATGATAGGATCCAGAAATGATAACATTATCTTCCAGACATAGTTCATATCAAACCCTGTATCAACAAGAACAGCCCCAACACTAGACTCCACCAAGTCTCCCAAAGGCTGCAAGCAATGTAAGAAGCAGCATTCAAATGAGGGAACAAACGAAAGTAGTCCACATAATGTTGTCGTTGAATTGTATATCTAATACCTTTGGACATCTCGGCTGCTCGAGTGAATCTCTTTCCGAAGGAGGTGCTTTGATGAAGTCTACATAACTTTTTATATCACTTTGAAGGCTAGCAGAATCACAAAGCAGAAACTTGTAGAAGAATCGATCGACCGCAACGTTGGCAAAAGCTTCGTTCCTCACAAACACTGATCTCAAATCCGTCAATAGACCCGGCTTCAGCTTAGGATATGCTGAATATAGATACGACATGATCAAGTAATCCAGGACGGCATCCCCAAGAAACTCTAATCTCTGTTAACCCATAGCAAAGATCAACAAAATGGCAATGTTAAGTACAAATTTGAGGTGGAAAAAGAGAAAGTTCATACCTGGTAACAACCTCCTCCGTGCTTGTGGTAAGTCGGATGTACGAGCGCCTGCAGCAGCAGACCTTTATGGAGAAATTTATGGCCTAATGAGCTTTGAAGGGAAGAAATGTTTATAGTATCTGCAAGTAGGACGTAAGCCTTGCTTGCCACGAGAGCATTGGTAACCTGCGAAGCTTCGAATTCTACTTTTATGCCGATCCATTTGAGAAATGCAATTGCAGCTTTGAAGCCACTGTCGACTAGGAATGCTCCTACCAGAGCTTCGACCACATCGCTGATCGTTTTCTTTTGTAACCAGTGATGGCCTTTGCTGCACTTGGTCTCACTAGCTTTTGCATTATTTGTTGCATTATCGTGAGAATGGATATCGTTTCGTGTTTCCTCGTTACAAATTCTTGGGCAAGGACGACCAAGTAAATAAAATTGGCTAGGTTCAAATGGCTGGTCACGTATGTATACCTGAAACAAGAAATGATACATGCACTGATATTATGATCCATTGAATGTGTGGTATCAAATGCCAACTTCTATCAAAAATGATATCAACATCTATTGATCAATCTCAGGATATATCATACCTGTAAATTCTTTCTAGTTGCTAGCTTGAATAAATTGATATTTTTCACCAAATAAGAACGTCGTCGTGTAAGTTCTCCTTCATCGAACTTATCGTGGGCGAGAAAAAGGTACCTTGCTACGGCAAATTTAAGGAAAGAGTCACCAAGTATTTCAAGCCTTTCCAGGGAAATTCGTTCCTGGCACTTCTCAGTGGTGAGAGCTTCTAGAATCTAATAAGAAAACTCATAGCTATTAAAGGCATGAAATGAATCACAATGTGTACAGAAATTCAAAGTGCAAGACAAAGCAACCCACTCTGTTAGCAGTAACCTCAGCTCCCGCTGGAAAAGCAGCCGCTAGCATACACTTCAATTCAATAGCAACAAGCAAATTTTCTAGACGATGCATAATTGATGGCAACAAAGATATAGAGCTCCCAATGTCTTTCGAAAATCCAGTTATCTTCAATTGACAAAGCTCGGGAGCGATATCGATAAAATATTCTTCCAGATAAGGTGCTTCTGCATCAAGTTATAGAACTTGTAAATTGGAAATCATTATGTAGCAAGTATGACTATCAAAGTTACTCGTATACTGCAGGCGAAGTATTAAAAAGAAACTTTAATATTGAGTATTGACTGAACAACGAAACAAAATGTAACGACCCAAGTCCACCGCTAGCAGATATTGTCCTCTTTGGGCTTCCCCTCAAGGTTTTTTAAAACACGTTTGCTAGAGAGAGGTTTCCACACCCTCATAAAGGGTGTTTCGTTCTCCTCCCCATCCGATGTGGGATCTCACAATCCACCCCCCTTCAGGGCCCAGAGTCCTCACTGGCACTCGTTCCTTTCTACAATCGATGTGGGGCCCCACCAAATCCACCCCATTCGGGACCCAGTGTCCTTGCTGGCACACCGCCTCGTGTCTACCCCTTTCGGGGAACAGCCTCCTCGCCGGTACATCACCCAGTGTCTGGCTTTGATACCATTTGTAACGACCCAAGTCCACTGCTAGCAGACATTGTCCTCTTTGGGCTTTCCCTTTCGGGCTTCCCCTCAAGGTTTTTAAAACGTGTCGGCTAGAGAGAGGTTCACACACCCTTATAAAGGGTGTTTCGTTCTCCTCCCCAACCGATTGGGGATCTCACACAAAAGATGTCGAAGTAATTACAGAAATGAAAACTCGATCCGACTCTTCCAGCACCTGTATCCAGCAAACTTAATCTAAAATTATAGTATAAGTAGCAAAAGAACTAAGAACATTACCAGAATCTTTCTGCTTTCTATTATGTAGCAAGTTGTGCAAACTGAATAGGGGTTTTGCACAAAGAAGAGGCTGCTCAGGGTATTTAAGATGAATGCCAAACCTGATCACAACATTCATACAGAAAATTTATAAATGTAATACAAATAAGCATTAATAAAGATATAGGTGTTATAGGTGTTAGACGAATATGACTCTCCACAATGCTTTGCTTTGGGCTTCCCCAAAAGGCCTCATGCCAATGGAGAGTGTATTCTTTGATTATAAACCCATGATCATTCCCTAAATTAACCAATGTGGGACACTTTCATCCAACGATAGGAATATTAGAGTAAATTAAAGAGAACCAAGGTACTGCATAGAAACCTACCTGGTCTTTAAATGCTCAAAATGACTCAAGGACCCTGAGTCCTTGTATTGGCTGTATCCATTCTTCCTCCTCACAATGTTAGTAACAAAAAAGAATTCACGCTTGTAGGGGACGTACACTAAACTATTCTCGATATCGCTCGACCTTCTACGGCCATCATAAAGCATCAAATGGGTATCCGAGGAAGCAGTTTCTTTGACGATAGAGCATGCATGATTCTGGAAAATCTGGGAGGATAAACATCTTCTAATAACTTTCCAATCTATGAAAACCGATCCCTCATTATCGTGGACAATCACAGGAAGCAACAAGTAAGATGTCGATGAAATAGATCTAGAGACATTATTTCTCAATGGAATGTAGTCGTGAACAAATTCTGATCTGTCTAAAATGACCTTAAGAAACATCTCCTGAAAACACTCGGCCTGGGTAATCTGAAAAGCATAGGTACATAGGGTAAATTTGAAAATTATAAGAGAACAATTTAATCCAGAGTCAGTAGATGAACCATTTACCTCATTCTCCAAAAGCTCGACGACCCTTGATGGCATCAAATTTACCTTTACAGATCTTCCATGTGCAAGATGAAGCTCAAGGTCCATTCTCACAGCCTCCTGGGGAAGTGGTGCCTTCACAAATAACCCAAATTCTTTGTAGATCCTATCTTCAGGATTTGGAGTAAATTTAATATGGTAACAGTAAAGAATAACATATCCAAAGCCAGTCCAAGACTCTTTGAAAGCAGCAGGAGATATCATCTCATGAAGCTCCCGTCGCGAAGTCTCATCTGCAACCATGCTCACAAATATCAACCAAGACCCATAAAAATAAAGTTAAAAATCAGGGAGTTACTCAAGTAAACCTTCGGAGCTGTCAGAATCAGAGTCAAGTTCTAATTCCCCTTCATTGGCATTGTCTCTCATGGGCAAGAGATAGTCACTGAGAGCACCAAGTTTATGCAATTCCTCTACAGCTTTTAGACAGGCATCCTTTTTAGCAGCAACCCCAGCAGGCTGTGGTCTGCTGACAATTTGGGGAATAGGTGCATTGGAGGGCAGAATTGCATGACATATAGTTCCTCCTAAATCATCACAATAGAAAAACTTCGGCTTGGGGTCGAAGTACCTGTTTGTACAAGAATATCATGAAAGATTATATATTATTAAGATAAATTAAGCCCACTAGATGAAATTAAAGTAATTGAATGTGTTAGAGAAAGCTTCGCTTACGTGTCGTGTGGAAGTTTTGAGCAATATTCATGTAGTAAAGATATACTTCTTCCAGAAGTGACAGATGCACCAGTTGAAACCACTCTATAGATGCTTTCTTCATGACCATCAAATGTCTCAATGGATGAGCGAGAAGAAATTTCTCTGTTCATCCGTTTTTCATCTTTATGAAACTCATCTATCAACCCTAGCTCCTTTTCATTTCCACTGAGAAATAGAAGAATTTGATCAACTAAAGAATCTTATGAAAAAATAATTGGTTGTAATTTAAATAAAGATAAGAACAGGACCTATCAACAAGGAAGGCATATTCAGACTGAGGCATTCGCGCTCGACCTCTTGATTGTATAAAGCTAGACACTGTTTCAGGAAGATCAAATCGTATCACAAGACAGCAGGTCTGAATATCAAGCCCTTCTTCACCAACCTTTGTTGCAATCAAAAGGTTTAGCTGCCAAGCAATTAGCCACAAGGATTAATCATAAAATTCAACTCTTTGAAGTTCAAAATAACCATTAGCTTCCTACATACTCAATTAGTTTATGATTATTTTTGAACTCCAAAGAGTTGAATTTTATCATAAAAGTCATTAGTGTACTAAGGTGGTAGAGGAGATTCATAATCAGAGAGTCAAGGACATACTGAATCAACTGAATTGATGATTTAATTTTCAATCAACTAGTTGGGTGCGTGACAACGTACCTCCCCAGATCGGAATTTTGTAAGAATATGGTTCATGGTCTTCCTTGACATGCTCCTCAACTTTGAGTGGACTCCGACGAGAAAATCACACTTCCAATATGCCAGAAATTTAAGGTTCTGAAGTATGTACGACAAGGACCTAGCTATAACTATTCTATTCACAAAAATTATACACTTCATGTTGGGTCGATGCCTGAAATGACAAAACAAAGAAAATAGCATGTTTTAGCAAGCTTTCCAAGAAATCCACTTTCTTGAATACAAATCAAAGATATGCAAAAGACATAAGCTGTGCAGATCTGCCAGGAAGATCCAGCCACCTCCTTATACTTGTGTATATACGTACGAAGCTACAGGTTGTGTTATCAATAACATTACAGTATACAAATTTGTTCATAAACAAAATCCCTTTGTAACACATAATAATCGATATTCAACGTAACAACCTCGATACATATATGTTCTGCAAATGAGCAGCGACTGTTCTCCAATTCTCTTCAACCTACTTGGGTCTTTATATATATTCCAAAAGGGGGTTACATCTCTCTCTCTTTCTTTTTTGAGGGAGAGTACAATTCTCGCATAGTCGTGCAATCCTCTCACTTCCACAAAGACAATAATAAAGCATAAAAGTAATGGTAGACAGTAAAAGATTTCAATTCTAACCTGAAGGAAGAAAGAATTCCAATAAGCCGTAAAAGCTTCTTTGAGAAACATGGCTCTTTCAAAATATCAACATTTAACATATCCGACACCCCAGCATCTACAGAAAGGGAAAAAGAAAAAAGAAGCCGCAAATATCTCAGTTAAGGGAGCACAAATGTCGTCATGATATATTAGTGTTGACAGTACCGGTCCACCGAATTGTAGAATGGAGCATAAGATCAAAAGAATGAGAATAATAGCTATAAATCAGAGAGGAACCAAAATCTAATTTGCTCCAAAAGAAATTTGAAGTACCTATCTTGCAACCGGATGCGAAAATTTCAGCAGCTTGATTAAGATATCTATCACTTATGGAGTCATGTTTTGGGTTTGCCTCTGCTGCCTCTATCAATTCACTTCGCTCAGAGTTATCTTCACTTAAGAGAATTTTACTGGCCTAAGAAAACAGATAAGAAAAGAATAAATAAGTAAAGCTAACATGAAGACAGATAAAATTGTATGCGTCAAACGAACAGAAAAGGATCAACAGAAAATTTCCATAAAGAATCACTCATCATTTTGTTAGATATCGAAAGATGAACCTTATTTATACCCCCATAGAAAACTTCACGTTAGTCTCTTTCGTTCCATCACCCGCCTCCCGTCCCCAACAAGGACAAAGGAAAGAAATATGTGAATTTGAGTAAAAAGTTGTCTACTAAAGCAATGTAGATTTGCTACCCCCATCTCACCAAAAACGAAGAAGTAAAATAGAACTTCTATTATAGATATAGCTTTTTAACCTCTTTCTATAAGCTCCTCCCAAAAAAACAAACAAACAAACAAAAAGTTAACACAAACATCGAGTACAGGAAATATATGTATAACAAAATAGAGAAATAAGAAGGCAGTGAGGTGCTGAAAAGTTTTACCTGCAATGCCCCCCAAACACCAAGGTTTTCCAAACAAAATATGATATTTTTGTGCATCCTGCACAACAGTTTCTTGGTGGCCAGCAGACCTTCGTGTTCACCTTTCATCTGACCAAGAGCCACTATACACTGCTCTCTCCCAAGAAAAGGAAGAAGTGAAACTCTATCTCGATAACGAAGTTGTTACAAAGATTAATTGCCGAAATACCTGGCATTTCACGTCCTCAAGTGGGCAACAGTAAGTCATAAATGAGCTAGACGACCCAGTTGCAACAGGACCATAATAATAGATTTTAAAACGCGGTGATGACACAAACGCTTCCAGTTCTTCCCTATCTTCAACTGAATAAACCTACGAAAGGAAGGTCAATTTCTATTTTTACATCATGCTCAACCATCCACTAAATTTAAACACAAAGCATAGTTTTTTTTCCCCTTAGACTTTATGAACAGTTCTAATACTGTAGTACTGCATCAGGGTAATATAAGTTCATATGCCCAGGAGAAATCCAAAACTGATCATATAAGAAATTTTTTGGAAAATGTTTGATTGGAACTTGTTATTTCAAATCTATGTTTGCTCAAATTTTAGGTGTTTTGAGGAAACTTACTATTCCAATGGGATTAGTTTTTAAGTTTGACACGTGAAACGAGAACTGCACAGAACTGTGCTTGATCTATGAATCCTTGATTCCTTGGAAATGTTCTTTTTTAAAGAAAAAGATGTCCACTTGATTAACCTTCGTTTATTTTACACAAGTGGAATTTTTTCTGACCTTACATTGTAATTATTTTTTTTGGATTCATTTACTACACTGTAGTATTTACGATTTTCTATATGAAAATTACTGTCTCCTTATCAAAATAATAACAACTCCAGTGTTCCTGGTTTTTTTTTCTTTTTTGGTATGAAACAGCACTTTTAAGGAGAAAAATGAAGAATATACAAGAATAAAACAAACAAGCCCGAACAAAGGGAGTTCAAACCTAACTCCAGAAAAGGGTTTCGATCCAAAAGAATAACTCCATCCAGAGTTCCTGATTAAAATATACAAAGGTTGCTCCACAACCCACCTTTGCATCAAGTAACTTCTCAAGACTATTGATGCTCTTGGATAAATTTTGCTGATTGCAAGCACCTGAATTAGTAGAAGTAGAAGAAAGATCTGAGTAAAACAAACTCGCAAGCAAAACCAAGACATGTCATCTGCAATCAAGTAGAAAATATCCCAAGCAAAAAGTTTATTTGGAATAATGCTTACTCCACTCAAAATGATCGGCAAGGTTCTCTCTCTATAGAAAGAAGGGCCCCTTCCTCCATCCTGTTAGGAATCAAGACTCTCCACAATAAGCCTCCCTTGAGACTTATGGAGCTCTCGAATAGCCTCCCCTTAATCGAAGCTCAACTCTTTTCTTTGGAGCCCTCGAACAAAGTACACCATTTGTTCGACACTTTCTACTTTTGACTACACCTTCCAGGCTCACAATTCTTTGTTCGATATTTGAGGATTCTATTGTCATGGCTCCGTTTAGGGCATGACTCTGATACCATGTTAGGAATCACGACTCTCCACAATTGTATGATATTGTCCACTTTGAGCATAAACTCTCATGGTTTTGCTTTGGGCTTTCCTCAAAAGGCCTCATACCAATGGAGATAGTATTCCTCACTTATAAACCCAGATCACTAAATTAACCAACGTGGGACTCACTCCCAATAATCCTCAACACATCCTTCCCAAAAAATAACCTTTCAAAGGCTTTTTCTAAAATGCAACAAAACAAGCTGGGCAACTTACAACAGAGATAAATTATAGAGGAATTCCACTTAACTGAGGTTGGATCAAAATTAGCCTCCCCACTTCCATAAAAAATAAACGAGCCTTCCCTCTTGAGAAAGACTTCTTGCAGAAAAAAGATGGTTCTCAACTTTGATCATGAGTAGATTCCAGAAAGAACAAGACCAAAAGCCAACATGAACAAACCGGAATGCCTAAAGTGTAATAAAACAACCTCACAGCCCACCATCTGCTAGTTAAGGATCACACTTGACCCACCAGGATATTGGCCATTTAAGTTTTGAACCCGAAAACAACTCAGAGACCAAAAACCCTTTTCAAATTAGAGAAAACGGATCTAAGGAAAAGAAAATAATATCATTTACAAATTGCAACAATCTGGATAATATACATAAGACATGAAATAGAAGCACTGAAAAAACAAAAATTGCTGACACCAGATCCTATGAACTAAAACCTGGTAGTTCAAGAATCCTGTACTTGTACTAAGAACATACTGTAATGCATGGACATCTTTATGATAAAAAAATTCCAAGCATTCACAGCGGTACCAATTTAAGAACCTTTGCGGTTTTTAAAACTAAAATAAGATAATGTCTACTTAGGAAAATAAACCGATAGAACCCAAGAATAGGCTCCCAACCTAATGGAAATTCAAATGTTAATATAAGGAGATACCTTTTCCTACAACTGGAGATGCAGTCATGCCAAATATCCGGGGACGTTTATGCTCATTTGCTTTATAAAACACCTATATAAGAGGTAGAAATAAATTACATTAAGAAATTAAGTGGCCATCAGGAAAGATGTAAGCCCATCTGACCCAAATACTTTACACATATAGAATTCCTTACTCTCATGATTTCTGCATAAGAATGGTCACTTTTGACTTGGGCATGATGGCATTCATCAAATATTAGAAGTTCAACAAACTCCATCTTGATATAGCAGTGGTGTAAATTACGCAGTAATATTTCAGGGGTCATGACAAAAACCTGCATAAGATCAAGCCAATAGATGTATATGAGATGGAGAAGTAACTAAAGAAAACTTTTTCCTTATGCATTCAAAAGTATCCAATTCTATTGAGGTAAATGATCTCTGAAAATAGTTATTTTCAGCCTCTTCTCACTGTCTTCAATGCAATGACATTAACATTAAAACAAAACATAATTGAATTTTTTTGGTTCATATTAAAATGTCCGTAATGTAACAAGTTAACCATATTCTTTTTTAATGTTCCAATCTCAAGAAGAAATACCATGCATATAGGGCTGATTAGAGAAGGCCATTTTGCTAAAGATGCAACTATCGTAGATATATTAAGAGGAACAATTAAAATAGATAGTCACCTCATATTCTTCCATCTCCCTTTCCCAATCATAATGGCTATTCAAGCATTTGGAACCTCCACAGTAGACCTTGACCTTGAAATCTATAGAATCTTCTATAACTTTTGCTTGCTACCAATGCGATAACCAACAGAAAAAAGCCTTTACATTGAGCTTTGGAACCACTCGTGCAGAAATTGATAAAAGTATTGAATTCTATAATCATTTATATAAGCAAATAGATTCTTGACGTTAAGAAGCAATTATTATGCAGAAAGTAACTTTATGAGTAACTGTTTATATAGTCCAATATGATTGTAGATATAGCCAAAGTATATATGTTTTGTTCAGCAAACAGAAAAAAAAAAGGAAGCTCTAGGTATCGACAAAAAAAACAAGGAACGGTTCGTTGTTGATAATCAAAGACAAAGGTAAAAGAATAATCGCCTATATTAGGATGTAGGAGCTAGAACTTATTAGCTATACTTGTTGTCGATCCAACTATTATTGAATCTTGCCTGGCATTCACTCTCTGAGAAAGTCAAAGGCGTCGCTAAACCATAGTTTGTTTCTCTGACCCTATTGAGAAACATAGCTATTTCCTCATTCGGATTTTCATTTGTACCCAGCTATTTAATAAAGAAGCAAACTAGAACCTAATCCATTTGATGCAGTCACGTGATGAAACGTTATAAGACATATCCTTACTACATGGTTGTTTTTATGTAAGTTACGAACTTCTATACTAGTTTTGAATTGCTTAGTTGCAGTCTGGCACTTAGCTTACCCCAAGTGTTATAAGGTTCAAAGGGCCAACTTTCACGTGGATGAAATTTTCTCACTCTTTTATTGACATCAATGTAACACATGGACGTAATTGGTTGAACTTCGACAAAACAACTTCAAAGCCCATTTCAAGCACAGAGATCAGAGTGCAAATCAAACCAATAAAAATTAGAGCCAACGGGTAAAAGAGATCAACGCCTCACCCTACTATTACGAAAGGTTTCAACAAGGCAAAGATAGAAGTGTAACAATTTATTCCCACAGAAAAGAACAATAAATATGGACAGATAAACAACAACCAATAAACTTCTGCATAATTTCAAGTTTCAACACCTGCTGAACTAAAGCAACGGTAGGAGCCAGAAAAACACAGATACCCTTCTGGGGCCTCCTGATTAAGTGGCCCATCTCGTATATCAGAAGTATAGCAATGTGAGTCTTCCCACAGCCTGTCCCAAGATAAACAATGATATTCTCTTCCAAAGCTTTCTCGCATAGCTCCAATTGATATCTACATAAAAAGAACGATGACAAAATAATGTCTCAACAACTTTTTCAGTTCGTAGCAGTGATCATGACCTTCAGACAAACGTTTCACTGGGCAATTATTCGGAAAAACACAAAATGTGAAGTTAAAGAATGAGATACGTAAATATGAACTTCAACTATACAACAAATTCATCACTTAGAACGTTAAATTAACAATCAGTTTGTACTTAGGAAAGCATTAGAAACGTAGTTGATAGTTGATAATCGTTTCCTATGAATAAAAAATGTAAACATTAAAAAAAATTCTAAATTCTATGTACGACATTGTCACTGAAAAATCCACAGTAACTCTCGTGTTCAGAACACAGCCAAACAAATGCACTAAAACTCTATAACCGTACAAGAGGACATGAAATGACTTACTTCCTTGCGATTCTCCTTGGATCTTTGCCTGATGTTCTTATACTTGAACCCGCTCCCTGATCATCCACCGGAGACAGACCCATAAATCTCTCGACCGACGCAGAGCTAGTGGGCTGAAAATTGACGCTATCGGCAGTCGTAGAATTGGTCTCTCCATCAGGCATCCTAAACCCAACTCCAGGTAGAAATTAAATATCGCAGAGCTGAATGAACTTTGTCAGATA
This sequence comes from Cucurbita pepo subsp. pepo, assembly GCF_002806865.2. NCBI lineage: Eukaryota > Viridiplantae > Streptophyta > Magnoliopsida > Cucurbitales > Cucurbitaceae > Cucurbita > Cucurbita pepo. The sequence goes on along the minus strand of NC_036655.1, from coordinate 6,022,223 downwards.
CTGTAATAAGCAGAGCACAGCAGAATGAGGAGGAAAAATGAAAAACACTACGCTACGTGCTTCTTTAAGCAAATGATGCCTTGGTCCTTCGATGGGCACACGAATATCCGTACAATGAGTGGGACCCCAGTTGTTTAAGAAGACTAACAAGCAAAACCCAGGAAGCAGAAAGTCTATACAATCACTCCAAACTTGATGGGCAAGTTAAGTGCCTTCCCTTACGAAGCTATCGCCTCCGTGGAGTGGAATTATGGGCCTCTTATCAATGGAGGTGAATCTAACTCGAACATGCCTTAATCAACAAGGAGACGCGATTCGAAAGCAAACCGTGGAATTTGTTCATCGAAATTCTTGGAAACTCTGTTCTGTTCCGAACAGGAAACTGCTCTGTCGCGTTGGTACTGTAACCTCCCTTGCTTGTTCGCGAGTGTCTCTTTCGTGGAAATAAATGTCGTAAAAGTCAATCTGCTTTTGGTTAATAAATAAGAAAGTCGCTTTGAGTCGTCGGTAAAGTTCTGGTTCTTTGTGTGCCGTTTCTTGTAAGTTCATGCTCTGGTCGTCGCCGTTTCTTTCTCCGTGGCGCGCCGGGAACCGCCGATTTTGTAGGGTCTGGGCGGGGACTATACAGTCAGGAAAAGACAATTTTAACCCTATTAATAAATTGGGAATTTCAATATTTAATTTCTATTTTTTTTTCCTCCCCAAATCTATCACAATAAACCTAAATTTCATTTTAATCCATATATTTTTTATTTTTAAATAAAAAAATTAGCTTTTATTTACCTATATTTTTTAATTATATATATATATATATATATATAAATAGTTCAAAATTTTAATAAACTAATTAAAATAATTTCGAGATTGATATATTATGTTTAGATATTCTTATATACTTTTTATTAATTAAAAATATATATATATATATATTAGTTCTCGTGGCTTTGTTTTGAGCCTCCCAAAATACATCATACTGAGGATAGTATTTCGGGATTATAAACTCATGATCATTTCTTAAATCAGGCGATGTGGGACTTTCATCGGACAACCATAACAAAAAAAAATATAATATAATATTCTATCTAATTAATTTTTTTTAATTAAAATTTTAATATTACACCGGTCTTAATTTATAATAATTTGAAAGGGAATTACATGGTGTTGCTTTGGTCATCGCCTGGATTTGCAGGCATTACGTTCTTCCAGAACCAGTGCTTCCTCCATATCAGGATCATCTCTTCAATGGGAACTCCTTTCGTTTCGGGAAGGAATATGTAAACGAACACCGTCATCACAGTGATCCAACCAGCGAAGAACAGGAAGATTCCGTACTTCAAAGCGCAGAGGAGGGAAAGAAATGACTGTGCGATTATGAAAGTGAAGAGAAGGTTCACTGCTACTGTGATGCTTTGTCCTGCCGATCGTGTTTCTAGAGGGAATATCTCGCTAGGTATTGTCCAACCTAGTGGCCCCCATGACCATCCGAACGCCAGAACGAATAGACAAATCACTATCACCACCAAGATCGAGAATCCTTTTGATAGCTCCTCATTGTTGCCGAATTTCACCCCCAGGATAATGGCGACAACGACCTGTTTATTCACATGAGAAGTTAATAGTTAAAATTTTGGAGTGTTTTCAGGACTTCCGTCTCTTCTATTGATGTGTAAGTGAAGAATCTCTCATTCGTCTCATTTTTTCTTTTTTTTTTTTCAACCGAGTACGAAATACTATGTGATAATAAGATGTCAATTCACCAGCATTTCAGATCAAAGAATAGGGCTGTTTCAAATTTTAATGAAATGTGATGAAATCTTGCCTGGCATGTTATCATTTGTATTCCTCCTGAAATTAGCAGTACTCTTCGGCCTAATCTGTCGACGGTCGCTATCGAAATCAAAGTTGAAGATGCTAGAACTGCTCCTGTCAAGGCTGAGGAGTAGAGAGCTGCATCTCCACCAAACCCCATGCTCTGAAACAACACTGGAGCATAAAATAGAATTGAATTTATGCCTGTGAGAATCTGAAATGTTGGCATGAAGAATGCCATGACCAACTGTGGTCGGTTGCTCCTTCTAAAGATGTTTCTAAAAGGATGTTTGATGGAATTAGCAAATTCACTTGCTTCTAGAATGTCTTCATACTCTGCATTCACATCGTTTGTTCCTCTAATTTTCTCTAGGATTTTTCTTCCTTTTTCTTTTGCTCCCCTCTCCATTAAACTGTTTGGTGTCTCAGGTAGAAGTAAGCCTCCCACTGTCATCAACAAAGCTGGAAATGCAGCCAAACCCAGGGAGAGCCTCCATCCCCATGGGTCAAGCTTCTGTGTCCCATAATTGATCATGTTTGCCGTGAAGATCCCAAGAGTAGTTGCCAGCTGAAACATCATGTTCAGGCCTCCTCGAAGGTGTGTTGGTGCCATCTCTGATAAGTAGAGTGGAACTGCCTTTAAGAACAAACAAGCATTAATGCATTAGGAATTGAGGTGAAAATGAATTCCTCTCTAGACAAAGTACCTTAAATGATAGAAAATGGAGGTGTTTAAGCATGTAAGGTAGTCCATTCTCTTAATTTTCAGGTGCAGGATCCTTACCTGATTCCCAAAGCCAATGCCTACACCAAGCATAATTCTTCCTAGGATGAGCATTTCAAGATTGACGGCGGCAGCATTTAGAGTTGCCCCAACAAGAAAGCTAATTCCACCGCAGACTATGCTTGCACGGCGCCCATAGTTCTGGGTGATGGGAGAGGCCACCAATGAGGAAACTAATCCAGCAAGATATAGCGATGAGGTAAATGCTGCAAGCCCTTGATTATTGTACTTGCAGTAATTGTTTTCATGTGCACGCATCTTGTTTCTGTACACCGATGGAAAGAATTTTTCAAGGAAGGGATTCATCGATGTCACCCCACCTGTTGGATCATAAAGTTCACATTTCAAAAGGTTCCTTCACTTCACTTATTCAGCCCCTATGGAGTTTTATATTATTTTGATGCAGAGAAAAATCATAAAAATGGTGCTTTTTAGCACCATCACCTCTCAAAGTTGAGATAGATAAGTTTTGTGATCTGTTTAATCCCTGATTGATTAATGCTAACTTCCTGTAAATTAGCTAAATCACTGTGCTGCTAGAAACTCAAAACTTTTTGTAGTCTTTTGCTGGATAATTAGATGTAAGCTTTGAAATTCCTTCTGACATCCAACTTTTCTCCTCCATAGTCGTGCCCCACCGACAAACCCCCCCAACCCATAAAAAAAACTTGGAAACCAGGAAAAAGGAACAGGCCAAGATAATCTTGGAGATCCTAATTTGTTCTTGAGACAATTAAAGAGAGATTGGATATGAAGCTCAATACAGAAAACAGGAAGTACCTGAAATTCCAATGTCATAACCAAAAATTGAGCCACCAACAGCAGCCACAAGACAAGCAATAACCACATAAGGCGTAACTCTTCCTTTGTACTGCTCTGCTCTCTCCTTGGCCACTCCTGCTGGAGCAAAAGACCCACCTGCCATCTTCACAGACCTTCCCCTCCCAACAAATTTCTCTGCTTCCTCAGTTCAAGCTTCAATCCTCAACGCGTGAACAATTATTTTATCTGTTTCTATTCTAACCCTTCGGGGATTTCTTCAGATTATTGATGGGTGAGAAAGAGATCCGCCCATATTCAACTATATAGGGAAGGAAAGGATGGGAAACCAAACTTTAAATATTTTGGTCAAGGGAAATTAAGTCTCTGTCTTAGTCATCATTTTCCTTTAAATTTTTTGGCAATTATAAACTTAGGCTAAATTTGTTTTTTCTTCTCTTTCTATCTTTATTGTTTAGATATTTCAAGATGGGAGTTTCATACGTACGGCAGTTGCGTTGTATTTGTTACAAGTTCAGTAGTCAAAATTTGCATTAATTACCTATGATGACTTGTTTGTTTTGATTTGATTGGCTCATCTTCTTGCTTGGATCATGGAGGTTTCACTTGACTGACACCGAATAATCTCCCCTGTTCGGTTGATAGATCGGTATGTTTTGTAGCTTAGTATCTTTTTCCCTCAACAGGCAGTGCCCCAAACATCAAGAGGGAGATCGAGCTGTTTATTATCTCACTTCTTTGTTTAAAACCGTTTTTTTACAAGAATTTTGTTTTTTGTTTACCTAAAATTACTCAAATGAAAGTGGCTTTTAATTGTTCTTGGAAACAAAATTGTTATCTGTTCATGGTTTAGAAAGTTAAGTTTTCAAAACCATTTTTCTAAACCTTTCCGTATGTCAATAAAATTAAATTTGTTCATCGTCCACTATGAAACCACACAAAGCAAACATTTGGGAGAAGTTTTATTGTTAAAAGTTTCAATTATAAATAGTATATCATTTCCTTTTTTAGATATTATCTGCCTGATATAGCAAAACTATCAATGACAATTCTCCTATTGCAGGGCTGGTTAAAGCTTTGTGATGTGTATATATAGAGAAAAGGTCGTTTATGGGGAAAGAGCCCCCGTCTTTCTGAGTTGGCCTCACCATTTTGTAAGTTATGAGCGAAGCTCCACTTGGATGCATTGATTATCTCGAGGTCTTAGTTGCATGTGATTGTCATTCAGTCTCTTTCGTCAAAACTTGAATTGGACTTGCTTTAAAACTCCCCCAATAATAAATTATATTTTAACTACTTGAACTATATTCAAGTCGATACTTTTGTTTAATGTGTGCATTATTTTCTTAAATTCACTCCCAAATTAAGATACTAACTTTATCAATTCAATTTGGTCGTTGCTCTAGTTTATGCCTTATATTCAATCATTGCCTTAAATTTTATTCTTAAATTTTTTAACTTTGTATTTATTTATTTCTTGGATTTTATATCTATGAATTTTAGATTATTATCTATGAGTTTTTTTAACCTGACTAATTAAGTCGCATCTGCATTTCTTTGTCAATGTAAGCATAGTTCAATAGTAATTGACATAGGTTCATTTTCTTTCCTGAGATCATTACAAAAATAAAACAATAAAAAAATGTCATCATTTATCTCCAATTATTTCTTAATTATTTTCTTGACAACAATGTTGAGTATACCCGTTGACTTGACGCACGAACATGCTTGGTATAAGGAAGAATAAGTGGAATAGTGGCTAACTTGTGCTATAGATAATTATGTCCTCTCCTACTAGTTTAAAATAAGTTCTATTTTATAAACATATAATTTATTAATTATTTTTTTCTTAAATGTCTAATATAATTTATTTACTCCACCTTTCCTTGTCTCCGATAAATTATTGTCATAAAGATGAAATATGCATGAAAGTGACTTCAAATTTTAAAATTAAAGATAAAGAAGGAAGACATAACTTATACAAACAGGCAAAATAGAATATGAGGAAATTAGAGAACTTAGAGAAATTCATTAACCTAAAATAACATAGGTTAAAATTTTGAGTTGAAAAGATTTGATTATTTTGTGGTAATTGATTTTCTTTTTAAAAACAAATAATAACAAAAATGCTTATTTTGAATTTCATTAAAATATCACATCATTCAATAAAGGAAAAAACTTTTGGTAAAAGCAAAAAAAAAGAAGAAAAGAAAAGAAAAAAGTTGTGATTATTGATGAATGATGTTTTTCAAATTTTCAAGTGGACCGAATTCCAATGCGAACCTTCTTCATTGATTCGTGTCCACACGCACCTCAAAAGGACTTGGGAAGAGTCCTACGTCCTAGGTTTGATGGATTCTTATCGACTAAAAGTGTAACGGCATAAACCTACCGCTAGTAGATACTTTTCTTGCTTCCCCTCAAGATTTTAAAAATGCCTTTACAAGGAAGAGGTTTCTACACTCTTATAATAAAAACTATTTCGTTCCCCTCCCCAACCGACATGGGATCTCACAAAAAGGTTCTTCAACATCCACCAATAATGAACTAATTTTGTTCTTTTCTATAACAAAAGCTGTAAATAAACTCAGGTTCATGAAATAAGAGGAAGCAAAACTTTTGACCAAGTACTGCTGCTAGATTATCTAGATATCCATGCTGGATTTGAATGTAAAAAACAAGACTAATACAAGATAGAACATCTGCCAAGAACTTACAGTCTTTGCTCCTCGAACACTGCTGCACTTCTTAATGGTTTCTGGATTTTGGGCATGATGGGATTACTCAGTCCAGCTTCACAGAAGAGAACAAGTAATGCACAAACCAGAACGACGAGAGGAATCCAACCGTTCCAGTTGTGAACATGATTGCAAGAACCATGAAGAGTGAATACCCAAGGTACAGAGTGGCTGAGACGGGTCCGCTCAAGCTCTTGAGATCGAAGATGAGATAGTTAATCGAGTACAAGAAGATGTATAAGGCAACTGAACCAGAAGCAAAGAAAGACTTCCACCACCATTTCCAGTCTTCCACGCATAGATGCATATAGGTTAGAACCAGGGATACCTCAGCACACACGACAACAAGAAGCACTAGCACTATGAAGAGAAACCCGAAAACGTAATAGACACGACCCATCCAGAGGCTAGACATGATAAAGAAGAGTTCGATGAACAAGGTGCCGAAAGGAAGTGTGCCAGCGCCTAGGACTAAAAGCCATGACGGGTATTTCTGGGGCGGAATTTCCCGTGGGATTTGGTTGGTTCTAACAGGATACTCAATGTGAGGTGCCTTGGCACCAAAATACCCACCAACAAGAGTAAGAGGGACTGATATACAGAACCACAGCAAAAGTAGGATAACGAAGAGCGAAAATGGAATCGCTCCCGTGCTTTGACTACCCCATAATAGAAAATTCAGTATGGTAAGAATTAGAAAGGCAATGCCTGGGAAGAAACAAGCAGCCTTCCATGAGACTGAAACCCATCCTCTGTGGTCACCACAACAAATCGTTCTCCAAAGACGTACAGCGACATAACCTGCTGCAACACCGAGAATCATATAGAAAAATAGCATACCTGTAATAAGCGTTCCACGGGATGCTGGGGACATGAACCCAAGAGCAGCAAACAATATGGTCACAATTCCCATCCCTAGAAGCTGAACCCCATCACCAACCATTATACACAAAAGTGCAGGATTGGCTGGAGCACGGAAAACATCCCCCACAACAAGCTTCCAACCAGATAACTCCTCGTTCATCTGCGCTTGAGCCTCCTTGTCAAGCTCCTCATAACGTGTAAGATCTCGTCTAACAGTCCTCAAGAAAATTACAAGAACAATACCGGCAAGAAACGTTATCACCATTAAAGAGTTCAAGATTGAAAACCAATGAACTTTTGAACCCTCCATCTTCAAATAAGCATCCCATCGAGATGGCCACTTGATGTCACTCTCTTCAAACGTAACCTCATACGTGAACACTATAGATTGGCCTTTCTTAATTTGCATTGACACACTAGCAGGGTCACATGGAACAGGATTTGGATACTTTTCATACATCTTTAAGTTCTTAACTAAGTCCACATTGTGCAAAGGGCTGCAGGGTACAACCTCAAATCCAACAACCATATATCCTGGAACATCTAGTTCCTGTTTATTGACTGTTGGGATCACACCTGCAGCATCACCCGTTCCCATTATGCTCGCAACGTTCGTCTCCTCGTATTTGTGAACAAGAACCTTAAATTTCAAATGGTTAAAGACATAGTAGGAGCCCTTGAGATTGATTCCTACAGGGTATCCTGTCCAACGCAATGGATATCCTTCTTTCTTGGTATACCGGATTGCCGGTAAATTGTCCAGGATCAAGTTCACCTGATACATCTCATCAATCCTCTCCTTTAAGATCTTAAACTGATCATCAGTCAATGGATCTGTCTGACACAAGAACACATCTGTCTGATTCTTATACATCTTAAACAGATATGGCGAATTCTCAATCCGATCCCCCATAAGAACCTCACCAAGATTTTCAGCACTATCCTTAACGCCCCCTTGAGGTTTGCAAAACGGCAAACTATAATAGCTAAATGGCATTTCAGTATCGATCGAGGTTATGGAATTAACCTTCACCGACAATTCATCGCCCACAACATGTTTGAGAGGGTAACTCCCCGGAAGATAAAACCCATATCCAGATTGAAATATCAAGCACACGGTTAAAACCCAGACCCTAAATCCACCCCAAAACTCCATTGTTGAAGAGTACGAGCTCGATTAGAGTCAGATCTAGAAGAATCACATCAAAAAGTAGATAACAGAACAGTAAAAAAATTACGCCATCTCCTAATTTCACCGAAAACCAAACAAGGAAATTCACATAACATATAATTTCCAACATGAAATAAGAGAATAAGAGATGAAAATCCAGGAACGAACGAAAGAACGAACTTCACTGACCTTAGACATAGAAAACTGGAAGGACGATCTCCGGCGGAGGAAGGAAATTCGCGGCTGCAGCTGCCTATACCACGAGTTCTCAAATCGAGAAATAGTTGAAACTTCAGTATTGCAATGCGAGAAGGATTTGGATCTTTCCCGGCGTGTTTATGCAACGGTGACTGGTGAGGGCGAAGTCTAGAAGTCGTGGCCAATCCCTCCAAATGACCATTATATCCCCTCCAAATTCTAAAACCCCTACTTGTAGATATTCACTTTTCATCCTCCATGTTAACTTTCAATAAATTAAATAAATATAATTATGTGTGAATCATTTAAATAATTTTAATATTAATGAAAACTAATTTAATTACGTTTTATTTAAATTAATTAATAAACCCGGGTGATTTAGATGTGAACGAAAATATTTTCATATTAAGATTCAAACTCTTGCTCGCCCCCGATGTAGGAGAACATGTCTTAATTAATTCACGATGTAGGAGAACATGTCTTAATTAGTTGAATTATGTTCAAATTGGTTATGTATATGTACACTAACAAATCCCATTTTAGAAACGCGAAAGGATTCCCATTTCGAGGTATATTTCCATCAACAATCACTTGAAGCCAAAGGAATAGAAAACCTCGTAGAAAAGGCAATTGGAGGATGATGATCGTCGTCTTCCCCATCGAAACCGTCGTCGAAATTGAGAGCATAGCTTTCAGGGTCATACTGAAACCTGTTTTTCCTCTGTTTTTTCCTCTTAAAAAAGCCACCCATTTTTCTGATGAAGTTCTTCCATCTGGGTCCACCCACCATTTCTGAAACATCCTTCAGCTTCTTCAATTTCCTCACCATCCAAGACTCCTCTTCCCATCCCTCTTGCTGCTGCAGAAGACTTCTACCTTCGTAATTACCGTTCCGATTGAACCCAAACCCAAACCCGAATAGCCGAAAACAGCCGCCACACCCATTTGAAGGAATGGCCTCGTCGATGTCCTGAAGGTCATCCTGTTCTTGTGGTCTGGTTGGATGGGTCGCCATGGAAGAGAGAGGGCAGAGGTTCCAAGTAAAGTGATTGTGGGGATGGAGAGGTCTGTTCAGATATTGGGTTTGAAGAAGCCATTGAAGGGAAGGCGAAGAAATGGAGGGTTCCATTTTGATTCTCCTCTGTGTTAGCCATTGAATGCGTCTAAAGATGAGTTTATATGACGTCGACGGAAAGTTTGCCAAAACCCCATTTCCCAAGTTTTGTAATTTCCCTCCAAATAATTAAAAAAAAAATATATATATATATATATATATATATATATATCTTTTTCTAGATATGACCGTTCTCTCCCTTATCCTACTCAATGCATTTAATTAATTTTCTAATACAAAAATATAAAGATTTGAATTAAGCACCTGTTTCAAACACATAGGACACGACGCGACTTAAAACTTGAGATAATAGAATAAGCTATCTTAAAGGGCACGACACGACCCACAGACCTAAGAAGACAACACGACCCACAGACCTAAGAAGACAACCCGACTGGGAGTTAGAGAATCCATAATACCTGAAACACCACAGACTAAATATCCATCATTTTAGAGAGCGGGAGGAAGGGATGTCTTTTCTGAAACGAAAAGAAAAAAAACAGCGCTACCCGACACAATCTAACAATCTAACGTAATAATAATAGAAGACAAACAATAAATTAACTAATATAAAAAAAAAAATTAAAAAAAAAATACACTACTAGCATGGTCTGCGACCTCCACCAAATTTGGATCCTATCAGCTGCCAGGTTTAGTAACTCCTATGGTCGGATTACCTTCGCTTCCCACTCATCAAAGGAGAGAAAAACAATGTCAAACAAATTTGGGAAACAAAAAATGCTAACAAAATAGGTAATCTAAGCAGCTGCTAACTGAAAAGGGGATATGCATCCATCGCTAACTACTATGACCTATCTATCTCTCTTTGTTAGTAGTAAAAAGAAAAAGAAAAAACCATCCAATTTCTACCCAATCCCAAACTAGAGAAACGTACTTCTATTTCGCGATTCTGAAACATAGGCAAAGAGGAAGGGGCCACCAGAGAAGAAAAATGCCTAAATTCACACCAGACCATGAAGATGAAGTTGGGTGAAGAGAGCAGAGAGCTAATGCTGCTGATTGGGTACTTTCGGGTGAACCTTTGCAGCCATGGAGCGCAATTCATGTGCAATGTCGGTGAAGCTTGGCCTCTCTGATGGTTCTGATGACCAGCATCTCTCCATCAGTGATCTCCATTCTGGATCACAAGACTCCGGTACTTCCGGGCGCAATGTGTTGCTTACTATGCCACCTGAATTTTCAATTCAGAAGACTTTCAATGATTTTTTTTTTTTTGTTCAACATGATCGAATGTATTTATCTTAACTCAATGCTTAGGTTGGTAAATTTTTTACTATAATAAAATAACAGGCTTACAGAATTATATGATATGAGATGACATGAGAGGCAGATATCAAGGATTTACCTATGATAACCCCATAATGCAAATTTGCATAAGGTTCTTCTCCAGTGAGGAGCTCCCACAAGACGATACCAAAGGAAAACACGTCAACCTATGAAGACAAGTATCGAAATCATCTATCTAATTTCACACGTAATACAAGGGCAAACTACTGCAAGGAGTGACATGAATGTATATTAGCATACCTTCTCGGACACCATATTGCTGCTCCCATTCAAAAGCTCGGGTGCCATCCAAGGAAGTGTTCCCCGCACACCACCTGATATCAATGTCTGACGTTTCACCTTGGATAGGCCCAAGTCGCCAACCTTGAGGCACAAATAGCAGCAGCATAAGCCCAGCTCTTCCAAACATTTTATATTTCAAATTCAAAACTGGTACTTTTCTTGGAAGGAGAAACAAAATATTTTGGGCGACGAGAATCTGCTATTATCAGCAAAACAACAAACCTTGCATATTGGGCGATGAGGATCTCGAAGGTTAACGAGCAGATTATCACTTTTTAAATCAAAGTGCACTATATTCTTTCTGTGCAGGTATTCCATACCAAAAGCCACATCCATAGCAATCAAGAGGCGCTTACGCTTGTCAAGACTCCTGCATCAATGGTATTTTACAACTTAATCTGGGGTGCAGATACGTTGTACTACAACTAATTTCAAACAAATTAAACATATGAAAGGCGAAAACAATTGTTACTTTTCATTCTTCAACAAAGCATTTCTGAGCGAGCCATTAACCATATATTCTGTTACTGTTGCCACAGAGCCTCCAGGACCATCAAGCACAATACCATAAAAAGCAACCACATTTGGGTGGTGCAAATCAGCAAGCTTATTTGCTTCATTCCAAAAATCTTCTCTCTGGTACAAAACAAAAAATTATACGGGACTTGGTTAAAGAAACCAAAAACAAACATGAGTAACAAAAGAAAAGAAAAGCCAATTACTTAAAAAACAACCATGCGATCTTGTTCAGACGGCTTCCCAGCAAAACACCTATCATTGATTCGTTTGATAGCAACATCAGTCCCTCTCCATTTTCCATGATAAACAGTGCCAAAGGTGCCAGACCCCAATTCTCTTAGTTCTTCAAGGTCACTATTCTTTATTACCTGAAAAAAAAAATGCCAAGATTACAGGAAAGTTCAACACATAAGGAACATCCTTAAGGTTGAAAATGGAAACCATGTATTACCTGCAAGTGGCCATAGCCTTCTGACATTGGAAAACCCAGATTTGATTTTTCTGACTGTCTTGTCCTGACATCCTGGGCAAACAAGAAAACAGAATAACTATGACAGAAGATATGACATATTCAAGTTTGTGCCACTTGAATAGCTAAACTCAATATTAGATTTAGGCTGCGAACCCACATCATTATTTTGAACATCTCCTTCTGTGCTAATCTCACAAACTGAATCACTTTTTTCATGCAAGTCGGAGTTGGAGGATTGAGCTGACTGAAGAACAGAAGCAGCTACACCCTCAGCAACAGCTTGAAGATCTTTCTTAATTTGTTCCTCTGAAGAGCCTAAATTATATGAAATTAATCACACCCAAAAACATGAAAATAAAAAGATAATCGATATACATGCACTAAAAGCTACAAAGACATTCGACAGACTGGACAGTCGAGAAATTGGTACCCTTGTTTGACTTAACCAATGGGTGACAGACTCCATCATCCAGAAATGCTTCCATTTTTAGTTCACCAATATTCCTGAAAGGACTCTCTGTCAAGGGTTCCCTGGTGGTAACAGCTTCATTCCTTGGTTGAATTTTATTTGGTCTAGGAGGCAAAAGATGATCGTCATGCTGTAAGTTCCAAGGATCCTGATTGCTGAAGAGTGAATTTGCAGTGTCCTGCACATTTCCAGTCCTGGTAGGCAAAGATTCAGATTCAACATCACCAGATACCATCCTAGATTCAAATAGAGAAGTGTCCTCCTTCCACTCAGCAGAAACTGGGACTTGATTATTCGTATGGTCAGTCTTCGTGTCAAATAACTGGGGATTTCTGCTAAGACATACTTTATTGGACTCAACAGGAGGTTGTATCCCATTTTCTGATTGTGTTAATGTTCCAGGATAGCCCCCGACAGGAGGTTGTGCCACTTCACTGGACTCAACAGGTCGTTCACTCATCAAATAGGGAACCTCTGATGAAGAGCAAGCAAAAGTAGTTGGTTTCACATGATTTGTGTCGAGAACCACTATTGGCTTTACAGAGTTGTTATCAAGTAGAACTTCTATCTCAGAGACTGGTTGTGAACAGCTACCAAAATTGTCCTCCTTCCTAGTTCTTTCAGTGGGTGATTTGCAGTGATCCAGATTAGGACAAATATCAGTTGGGCATATACTTAAACTTTCCAAATTTCCAACAATTGGTCTGAGATGGTCGTACCAAATTCCAGTGTGGGTAGCATTTTGATTTGGAATAATGCCATGAGGACTATTAGAATACACCTTCGGATTTTCATGACTGCTGTACTCTGAAGCAAGAATAGGAGCACCTCCAAAGCAAATATTGTGTTTATCCACGTCTAAATTTGGATGGAACCGATTCTCTACAGCTGCATACTGGTGCTGGAGAGTATCAACTTTGCCAGGCTGAGGAATCTGTTCTACAACGGCAACATGGGGTGACGGAAAATCACCTTGCCTCCCAAGAGCACCCTGCTGAGCTGAGATCTTACTATGATCAATATTAGGTCGATCTTTTAGTGTGTTATCGTTCTCATGTTGACCGCCAATATGATGTGGGAAGCCAATAGCCTCCACTGAAGATTTTTCAACTTCTGGATCCATAGGATTAAATATCCTGGTTTGCATTCCAACACCATGTTCAATAGTTTGTTGCCCCAAAGCTCCAGTTTCTGTAATATTTTTCATTGGATGGGCTGCTAAATGATCTTCAGGGTGGTGACTGTAATACGAAAATTTTGAATCAGATACAGGGTTTGTCAAATTTTCTCTTTTATCCTGCAACGTTGAATTGGAATGAGCATGTGGCACTGCTTTCTGGCAGAGGTAACAGTCATCCAACCTCTTGATTTTCTCAGCAAAAGTTACCTGATGTTGGGATACCAATTCATCAGATATAACTGTCTGATCAGACCATGGTACATGATGTAAACCATATCCAACCTCCACTGATACTGGAGGAGCTGGAATCTGGCGTGAGTTGTAGCCTTGTTCTGCAGATAGCTGGACAAACCTTGGACCAGATGTGCTTGCGTTGGAAAAATATTCCGGTTGGGATTGTGGATATTGCACCAACGATTGATAGGTATTAGGCATAATACTGAGGTTAGAAGAGGGAGCCATCCTCATGTGAACTGCAGGGACAAACTGATGAGGGGTTATTCCAAGAGTATTTGGCTGTTGTATAAACATAGACCCAGATGTCCCTAGATGATGAGAATTTGAAAAGCCTAGCTGTGGACGAAATTGTATAAAGTCCACACATGCTGCTTGGCGAGGATCAACAGTAGGCTGCAATTGAGGCACGGGTGGAGGAAAGCCAATATCTGGTTGCTGTTGCGTCAGAGTAGCAGGCACCGACCTTCCTAACTCCGCCTCTGGCTGCGAAGAACTTTCAGGAGGAACAGAGTTAATCACAGGAATACTTGATGGAACAGCCGAGGCATCTACAAAAACTGCAGAGACAGTATCTACCTTCACTAATCCAGGGCCAATAGCAACTGAAGTACCTAAATTTCCTTCAGGTACGGACAATGTTGTGGATGGAGGCTCACCCACAACCCCTAGATCGTTATATGAGATATCCATTGCCTCGGTCGCACTTAAGTCAGAATTCTGAGTTGAGGTAGCACTTGTAAAGCTCTCTTTCCTTGTAATACGGCCACCAACGCCATCAAATATCGTATTCACTGTTTCAACATATCTCTGCCCACTATCGTGTACGTCGCCAAATTGCACCATACCTGCAGAGTCAAGTTCTGAAGCAGAGAACAAAAACATCCTCAATTTAGCAGATCCATCTGAAGACCTCTCAACCAGCTTCTCATACTCATCCATCATATTATCAAGATCATCAGGGCATGAAACAGATACTAAAGCGTCAAGATCCTCATCAGGGAGCTGATACTTTATAACCACAGCCTGCCCACAGGTATCAACCATCTTTCGCACAAACTCATTGAAAGTCACATCTCTTCTAACACTTATAATCCTTGTTTGACCTCCAATATATCTCAACATACCATCACTCGGTCTTGGAAAAATCTTGCCACCGAAACTGCACATAAACTTAACTTTCTTTTTCGGAACGGAACTGTTTCCCCCCTCCTCTCTCACTTGATCAACCGCATTCCCACCAGCTGAATTCCCCAAGGGGGAGCTAAATCCAGAGGTGCTATCACTATTGATATGATCACCGTTGGCAGCAACCTTATTGCATAAATTGGTACTATCCCCAGACCCCATTACGATATTATTGCTCGAAAATTCCATGCCACCTCCCCCATCTCGATGACTCAAATTTGTACTATGATTAATCCCAACTGTCATGCAACTGCTAGCAAACTCAATAGCATTGGCACCACCACGATTGCCCCAAGCATTCAGGTTCGAGCAGTAACCAAACCCTGCGGCAGGAACCATTGCAGTGTGCGCGAGAGGAGGAGGCATTCGAGGGCACCAAGCCGTAACGCCAGTAACCACATTTCCATATCCTCCCTCAATAAATCCCATATCGGAGACATTTCCCTTACAAGGAACGGGTACGGAGTCTGTGTTAGCAACGTCGCAGGGAAGCTTGGGGGCAACCCATTGGGGATTACGCCCAGAAGTAGCGACCGGCGTTAAATGGGGATCTTCAACTAAAGTTCTAGCTACATTTAAAGGCCGCAAGCCAGTGGGAATCGCGTTCTGATCAAATGCCATGAGTTTAGACCAAGTACTAAGCCGCTGAAAATGTAAATTTCAATAGCCAGTCAAAAACTAGGGTTCCAAATATCGTTCGTCTCCTATGCTAAACCCTCAAAACACCTTAAAAACTCAGATAAACCCTAGTAAGAAAGACAAAACGGCTCTGTTTCCTCGGGCCAAGAGGAAATTACACTAACAAACAACTCACACGCCGAGATAGAGAGAGATAAAAGACAGAAAATCAGAATGGAACAATCCAATCAGTCAGTGCTGCAAACAAAAACACTTCAAAAAGAAATTACGGTGAGAAGGATCTCGATTGAGCCGCAGTTGAGGGCTTCCGAAGTGTCTCCGTTGAGCTCCGAGTATTCCAGTTCTCTCTCTCCCTAATGCTCGCAGAGATTTCTATTCGGCTGATTCCATGAATGGTCGCAAAATGCAGTAGCAGAGTCCAAAATCCGCTGGCCGGATTCTATTTTCTCGGGAAATACAGTTGAGTGAAAGAGACGAGAGGCAATCTTATGTGCTTCCAGGGTTGGGAACGCTGTTTATATATGTGCCAAATTTGGCAAATTAATTACCCTCCTTTTTTGCCACGTAAGCAACGGATCATGGGGAACTGGCACGTGGACGTCACATGCAATTTAAGCTCAACCACACCTCCTCGTCAAAGGAGGTTTAAAATGTCAATTGTCCATATCTCCTGATTTTTTTAAAATAATAAATAAATATTTTATACCATCACTAATAATAATACTACATTTTATTTTAATATTTTATTAAATTTTTATATTACAATAAAAATGTCGATTCAAATCGAAGTGTCCCGATGTCACTCGTCGTTAATTTTAAAAAGATCGATCAACACTTGATCAAATCAAAGTAGAGTCATGAATAACACATATACTTTTTTTTTTTTTTTAACAAGTCAATCAGTTTTTCACCGGTAGTACTGTATTTAAAAAATACTCATAAAATTTTAAATGTAACATTCTTGTTGTCTATATGTAGACAAAAACGACCTATACCTCATAAATTACAAGGTGATGCATAACCGGCAAAAACAGACAAAAAATTATTTGTAGTGGACTCTTCAACTTTTTTTTAAACAATTCAAAAATATTTTCAGAGAAAAATACTCATAAATTTTTAAATCTTAATATTAATGTATAGATAAGAAGTAAATTATCTGTAAATATTTTAATATTATTTTATAAAGTTTATGAGTATTTTTTTTAAACGTTGTATTAATTATAAAAGATTTTTTTTAGTTAGAAGATATTAATCAAATTTTTGAAACATAAGTATTAATGGTTTCCCTCCCAAACTAACGATAAAAAAAAATATTTTTTTATCTATTTTTTAAATTTTAATTATATTATTGAAACTTTATCGGTATTTTTAGACAAAAGGCAGAGTTTAAAAATATTTTATTAATTTAACATTTTATCAACTATAAAATTTTATCAATTAAACATCTATTTACGACTATGCATCTAAACACCTTTAATCCACATGAATTAATTGACGTGAGATGTGACTATTCTAGTGATAAAGTGACGCATTTATTTGCATATAAGTGTGATTAAGGCGATGAATATGAAATATCCAAATTTAATAGTTAAGAGATACATTTGTAAGGACATGTCATTTCACACACGATCACTTTCAGCATTCGAAAAGTATTCAGAGAATTCAAATATTTAATTGTTTTTCTCTAAAGTTTGTTTATATGTTCCGATCTCATATTTCAAACTTCTTAAGTCACATAAAGTAGTTAATGTAGTGAGATCATTCACGTCAAGACGTACAAAAAGTAATCTGTCTATGTTTCATATGGTTGCGATCGAGACGGTAAATAGAAACATCAGAATCTAATAGTTGAGATGCATTTATACAAACACATCATGTCACAAAAAGTCACTTCCAATCGACTATTTAAAAAATTGTAAAAATTTTAATATTTAATTAGTTTGCACTTAATATTTTTTAAAATTAAAATTTACACGTCACGTTAATTGATTAATGTTAATGGAAAATTCGAGTAAATTTATTATGTTTACTCTATTTTTAAAAAGATGCAATAAATAATATGTTAAAATATAAAAAAAATTAAAATACAATTTAATCTATATATATTTATTATATTAGTCCTTATACTTTAAATAAAATTTAATTTTAAATTATTTAAATAATAATAATAATTTTGAGGGAAAAAAATGTTAAATTAAATTTAAAACTGATCCAAAAAGTAAATGATTAGATTACTCATAATTTGGTATTTTTTGAATGGATGGTTTCTTTCCGGTGGGCCTAACCAACCCGACTCTGGTAATTTCATGGCACCTTCGCGCCTCCTTCCGCGCACTTTCCTCCTTGTTCCAGTGCCGATGGAGTCGATGCAATCAAACCGTACTTAATCACTTCTCTCCGCCTTCTCAGCCAGAAAAGCCCTAGATCTGTGTAGAAATTTCAACCTTCAAGGTTTCCAAAGTTTCTCCAATGGCTGGAATGCTTCCTGGTGTAGAGTGTGCTCGAAGAAGACGATGTCATCAAAACAAAGTATGGTCAGATTCACCGCACGTCGCCGCTCAGGCCTTAACCAGGAGATCTGTTCTCTGCTTGTACACCAGCAACCACGAAACGCTCCTCGCTTCGAATCCATCTCTGGTTCGTAAATCGCATCTCGTTCTGTCGATGAAATCAGAGTGTATTGATTCAATTGATTCGATTTTAAATGTTAATTTTGCAGGAAAGAAGCCTGTTAGTCGAGGCGGATGAAGACGATAAACTGGATGGAAGTGCGAGAGAGGCGAAGAGGAGATTGGATGAGCGATTGAGAACGCAGAGGAAATCCAGGTACTGAAAACGATAGCAACACAGATCGATTAACACTTCGTTTGATTTAATCTCAATCATAAAGATCGATGACTGGTTTTTCCATGGTTCGAAAGAATGAAATATTCATGATCTGATGCAGAAAGTTCAATTGGACAAAGTTGAATTGGACAAGCGTGGAGCAAGACAAGTGCGGCCAGTGCTGGTGAAGAAGACGACTTCATTTCAGTGGATCTGTTCTTCTTCTTCTTCTTCTTCTTCTTCTTCTTCTTCTTCCATGGTGCTTTGTTTTTTCTACACCGATGCCGGTTCGGATTATGTATATTTCAAATTACATCTCAGAAACACCGCTTTAAATTCATACAAACTCAAACTGTTCATGTTTGGATTCATTCATTATTTATGAATCTACCAATTATATATTTCTAACATCAATAATCGCTTTCGATCGATTAACTATATTACAAATTGAAATTTGTGCTAGTTTTTACCAGATTCAAAGACAAGAGTACTAACCCCTACAATTGTAATTCTCTTTCAACATTTTTTCGATCTGTTCAACGCTTCTACCGAAAAATTAAGAGAGGTTCTACCATAAGTATTAACGAATCATATCGTAATGTATACCTATATATTACATAGTTGTCTTTCATACCGTTCTTCATTCCTATAAACATCGAAGATCGAAGATCAATATGGCCACTCGAAACCATAAAAAAAAAAAAAAAATTATTAATCAAAATAGTCGAGAAATTAAAAGGGAAAAAGGTCCTATTGTCCAATTTTCACAAGAATGAACATAAAATAGCTTCCTAAACAATGAATAAACATATAATTTTTATTATATATTAATTTTATAAATTAACTGATGATTTAAAATGTTTAGAACTTAATAAAATGAGACATAATAATAATAATAATTAATTAGAAAATGCATCAGATTTTGTCGTAGAATCACAAAAGCTACATTAACTAAAGTTTATATAAAAAAAAATGATATTATTTAAATTAATTAACTAATATAAAATATGTAAAAAATTAGAATTGGGAAAATTAATTTCGAACAAAATTACTAATTCATAAATGAAAATTGAATAAATGTAAAATTTAAATCTGTATTATTCATATGATTTGAGGTGGAAAATCTTTATTTAATTTTATTATTGGGAAAAAAAATGTAAGATTTAAACCCTTGCAAGCAATAACCTCCCTCTTAACATAATTTTCCAGAACCGCCGCCGCCGAGGTTCATTTTCTTACCGTCGTCCACCGTCTCTCAGCCCAGTCCTGCGAATCTACTCGACCGCTTTCGTTTTCTTCATTTCAACTGTCTTATAGGTTTTTGCAACTTAGTTCCAGCGAAGATGCAACGATCTTCATCTCCACCTTGGTGATTTTGTATGCTAATCGGAGCTGCGAGAGGTTATCCTGTGCACTTTCGCCGAAACTTGGTAAAGCCGATTGCTTGTTTAATCATCATCGTACTTAATTTGATCAACTGAGCTTCCATTTCATTTGTTCTCTTAAACCTATTTTCTTTCTCACCCCACCGCCGTTCTTTGGAACACCCAATGGCAGTTCGTGATAATTTTTTTTCTGACTTTAGCGCCTAATCTTTGAAGTGGTTTTGGCTATTAGTGTTTAATTCTCTTGGGGAAAGAGTTTCTTATGATTGATATGCTATGAATGTATCTTACACCGTACTTTTCTGGGTTTAATTGAGTGCGTTTGGTTATTGCTGCTGAATCTTTTGGGGGAATGCATCCGTTCTGCCACCATTTTCTGTTCTGGGGTATTGTCATGTTCTTAATTATATATTACTCTTTTCGGTAAAGGTAAACTGTTAGTTGAGATTGCGTTTATTAATGTTTCAGGGAACTTTTGGTAAGACATCTGCGGCGTCTACTTAACCGGCTATAGACTGTGTAGTGGCTAAAAGCAGTGGAGAGAAGGGAATATATCTGCAACGTTTTGTAGATTGTCCAGTTGATTGAAGACTTTGCATTACCTCCGCATTAGGATTTCGTTTTCTCCTCTCTAGACCACAGAAGGAAAAGCCAATAACGATTCACTTCCATGAATTGTTTGTTGCTCGCTGTGAATAATCCCATCAAGCTCAAACTAGTCAAATTCGCCTCAACTGCAATTGCTCAACTAAACCCATGTTCTTCTTCACACAGTGACGATGAACAAAGTACCACCTTCTTCCACACAACTTTGCCTGTTCAATTTAACCCGTCAAAGGTGGTCCAAATACTAGGAAGTCTCCGAAGGGAGCCCAACATTGCCTTTTCCTTTTTCCGCGAATTGGAGGAACGGGGCTTTCAACATAACATCTCTACTTATGCAGCTCTTATTAGGATATTGTGCTCTTGGGGTTTGGAGAGAAAGCTTGAATCTCTGTTCTTGAACCTCATTGACTCCAAGAAAATGGAATTTGATGTCTTAGATTTGCTTGAATCCCTTAATCAAGGGTATGCGGTGGATGGCTCATTCACTCGAGCATATGATGCCTTAATGAAGGCTTATGTCAGTTTTAGCTTGTTTGATAGTGCTGTGGATTTACTTTTCCAGTCAGAACGGAAGGGATTTGTTCCACATATTTTTACTTGTAATTTTCTCTTGAACCGCCTTATCGAGCATGGGAAAATGAATATGGCTCTAGTTGTGTACAAGCAGTTGAAGAGGTTTGGTTTCCATCCTAATGATTATACTTATGCTATCGTAATAAAAGCCCTTTGTAAAATGGGTAACATGGAAGAGGCTATATATATTTTTGAGGAGATGAGTGAAGCTGGGGTGGTTGCAAGTGCTTTTGCTTATACTGCATATATTGAAGGGTTGTGTACCCACCATTGTTCAGCTTCGGCGTATCAGTTGCTACAAGCATGGAGAGCAGCACAAGCCCCAATAGACGTGTATGCTTACTTTGTAGTAATTCGTGGATTTTGTGAAGAGATGAAAATAGACGAGGCAGAAAATGTCTTTCTTGAAATGGAAAAATATGGAGTAGTTCCAGATGCACAAACTTATGGTGTGTTGATCAATGGTTATTGCAAGAAGCTGAAGTTGCAAAAGGCCTTGTCTCTTCACAGTCTCATGTTGTCAAAAGGTATAAAAACAAATTGTGTGATCGTCAGCTCTATCCTACAATGCTTGCTTAGGATGCAAATGTGTTCAGAAGTAGTGAACCAATTTAAAGTATTTCAGGGTAAGGGTGTGTATTTTGACAAGGTTGCATACAATATTGTTGTTCATGCCTTATGTGAACAAGGAAAACTGGAAGAAGCTATGGAGTTGTTAGAAGATATGACAAGTAGACAAATCCAGATGGATGTCGTGCATTATACAACAATGATTAAAGGCTTTTTTGTCCAAGGAAAAATTCATGAAGCAATGGTAATGTTTGAAAATTTGAAGAAAAATGGTATTGAGCCTGACACCATCACTTATAATGTGCTTGCTGCTGGATTGTCTCGAAATGGTCTTGTATCCAAGGTGCAAGGACTTCTAGACTACATGGAGGAACATGGTTTGAGAGAAGACCCTAAGATACTCAATCTGGTAATTGAAAATTTATGCGTAGGAGGCAAAGTGAAAGAAGCGACAGAGTTTTTCAATAGTTTAGAAGTAAAGACGGTAGATAACTATTCTGCCATGATTAATGGGTATTGTGCAGCCAACCATACGAATGATGCATACGACCTTTTTGTTAATTTGTCCAAGAAAGGAGTTTCTATTAAAAAAAGTACTCTCTCTAGGCTAGTTAGTAGCCTTTGCATGGAAGATTCTAGCGGTAGAGCTATTAAGGTGATAAAAAAACTTCCAATTATGGATGTGGAGGCTAATAAAATTGTGTACAATAATGTCATATCTTCCCTCTGTCGGGTGGGAAATATGAAGAGGGCTCAAAGTTTATTTGATTGCTTAGTCTGTGCTGGGTTAACTCCTGATCTCATCACTTACACAATGATGATAAATGGTTATTGCAAGATTAATTTCTTGAGAGAAGCTTATTTGCTTCTGTGTGATATGAAGAATCGAGGGAGGAAACCTGATATTGTTATCTATACAGTTCTGCTAGATGGTCTATTTAAAACCCGACTACAAGAGCTTTGCTCCTCAGTAGATTTAAGGGGAGAAAAGCAAGAAATAGCTTTTGCTTCCACAATTTTTGATGAAATGAAAGACATGAAGATTACTCCAGACATTATCTGCTACACTGTACTGATTGATGGGTATTGTAAAATGAACAACCTTAATGATGCTGTTGTCCTCTTTGAGGAAATGGTCGATCAAGGAATTGAGCCTGATACAGTGACTTATACTGCCCTACTGTCTGGCTGTTGTAGAAGTGGAGCTACAGAGAAGGCCGTAACTCTAATGTCTGATATGCTCTCTAAGGGAATTCTCCCCAGTGAACAGTTTTCATCTCTGTTGCATCACAATACTCTAAAAACCAAGATAATGCGACTATGAACACAAACACTTTACTGAATAACAGTGAGTAACATTAGTCTCGACCTTTTCCAATGAAGTATAATGCTTCATCCTTGTACATAATGCTTGTCCACTTTATTTTATTTTCATTGGCTTGCTTCCTTCCTTATCTCCTCTCCTCCTTTCGAGTTATACAAGTTCTTATACTTTGCAGGCCCTGGATTCTCTACAACTGAAATCTACTTGAGCTATATGAAAGCCCTCTACTTTGACCCAAAGATGAAGCATTCAATTGTTTGGAGTTGTTGCAATAATGGGCTTAGAAATTAAAACCTACAATATCAAGGTTTTTACTTTGTTATTTTCCTTCGCTTCATGACTCATTCTTTCAAATTACTTTTTTATAATCCTAAACTCAAATATTACTTGGCAATATCAACAGCTTACTTGAAGTAATCTATGTGTAAGGACTTATTTGAAGTAGTCCTGAACTTGTGAATGATCTTGTAATGGGGATTCTGTCCATTTTTTTATGCATTTATGGTACCAGTAACCATAATTGAGGATCAGTTAAAAGTTAAATCTCTCGAATGTTGAACTTATTGCTTTGCCTTGCAGTTTCTGTAGCAGTCTCCTCTGTTGCAGATATGGTGCAGATGCTATCCAGAGCTGTAAGTTCCAAATGTTTTTTTTGTTTCCATTAATCATTAATGTTTACAACCTAATAGTTCTAACGATCCTAATCTCTGATTCTGAGCCTCAGATTTTCTTTGTAAAAAAGGGCAACTGTAAATACCCAGAACTTCTGATGTTCCGGGAATGGAGAATCTGAAAGTTAATTTCAACTTATCACAGAACTCCAACTCATATCACTTTATGGCTTACCATATTGCTGGTTTTGATCATCAATATCATCATAAAACTGCGAAGTTTTCACATAGGGGGGTTGACTTAAGGCTGAATTTAACACCTAAGGTGTTGAATATTATGTCAAGTATTATTTCCTCTTGTTTGTTTGCAAGCATTAGCTTGGTTTCATGGGATAAAGCTTGCTTCGGGTTATTTTAATAGGAGGGCTTAGATTGGAACTTGAGATTGCAAGGAGATCAGGTGTCTTCTTTAAGCATCACTTTGAAACTCCTGAATGATGCAAGGTTTTTGCTTGTAAACCCACTGATCTGCCTACTGAACCCAAAATCAAATTGAGTTCTTTAGATGAAGATCTTTTGGAACCCCTCAGAAGATGTGTCATTCTGTTGTAGGCTTGTGGGTTGCTTATTAGGAAATCACTCTTGCAGTATTACAGACTGAGCCAGTTTGTTTCCGATCAATGTTAACCAAATTTTGATGCGACTTACTTTGTCATGTGGAACATGTGGGGATATCGTTGTTGAAAAGCGGTGTTATCCATTAAAAAAGCTTGTAGTTTTTTACCCCCCACCAAATAGAAGTCTTTTATCACTATCCATTGTAATTATTTGTATGTTCGCTGGCCTTGTGTTCTTTTATTTTTTCTCAATGAAAGTTCAGTTTCATATTAGAAAAACAAAAAGCTACAGAATAATAATCTGAAAATTTCTTCCAGGAATTTTTCGTTCATACAATACTTCCAAGCTGTTGTATACAGCGTACTGCAGTTCAGGAGATGACTGAGTTGTTCCCGGGGTACCCTAAAAAAGGAACCAAGGAGCTGAAGTGGTGAGTCAAGCTGCACTTCATCTGTCTAAGATTTCATTTGGGGAAAGGGAAAACTGTGAAAAGTGAATTTGGGCTGTCTAAGAATATCTGTTACTTATTACAGCTGATGTTAGTTAAGCCTTTTGTGCTGTTTTATAAGCTTATAAAAGCATTCTTACATAACTTTTTTAGTACTTCATGTTAGGAAGAGGCAAAGTGCACAACAAAAGCCAAACGACCCGGGGTTCCTATTTCGGTATTGTGTGCAGTGAACCCGGTACAATGTGCCTTGACATTTGGGTACGTAGAGGGTCATACACAAATACTCCTTGAAATTGATTGATATGACAGATGGTAGGCTGGCGTCGCAATGGAAAACTGCATGACGGTGGTCTGTTCAATGGCAAGTTGACCACATCGAACATGATGATCACGAACCAAGCAATTTGTGAGTACTCTCTTTAGTCTTGGTAGTTTAGATATACAGTTACTTTGATTCATCTTGCTGGATTGGTAATATTGGTTTCCGTCATAAGAACTATCTTTTCTGGGGTCCATGTTGATTATAGTCTAAGCTTCGGTTAAACTCTTCTCGAAGATAAACTAGCTGATATAACACGCATGTTCGTGCAAGCCCAACATGGAAATGCATTCATCATATGAGCCATTGGAGATTTCTTACAACTTGGTTGGTCTCAATATCTATATCCCCATTCTTTTCTGGAATCATGCAATGAGCTGTCTCCAAAAACGAATTGGTTTCAAATGAATCACATGGCTTTCAACTTGATACTAATGGACCATGTCGCATAGATGGAGCTCATATTTGCTGCATATCATAAGAGGGTAACATATTGGTGCAGTTCTCTGGTTTTCACTTCGATTCTCGTACGAATCATTGAAGGAGAGGCCGAACGTGCACCGTGGCTACACGAAAAGAACGACTATCATTGCTCTGAACATCTTTATCCATGTATTATGCTTAGCTTAACACCAATTATGTTTTGTATTGTGTTTCATCGTTGGCACAAAGGCCCACTCGGGATAAATAGATTTCTTAATTCAACTGCATATTTCTTTTATTCCACTTCTTCCTTTATTCACTGTCATCTCAGCTTTTCCTTCGAGATCATCACTATTTCCTTTCCCGTTGGAGATGTGTATATATATATATATATATATATATATATATATATATTAAAAAGTTGCCTTTGGAGATGTTTTGAACCTAAATATTTTATTAGTGGAGTCTATGAATAATTGAATTTATTTTTCTTTTTTTTCTAATCGAATATATCATACCAAGCTGGATTGGTCAATAAGACGATCTATGGGGTTAAAATTGTCAAATTTTTCGTTCGACGAGTTCGATCGCATAAGAAGAATGGTATGGTATGATATATTTATTTTTTTAAAAAAGAAAATAGAATCAAAAGGAGAAGAAAGTCAAATTATGGGCCAAAAACAAACGGGTGAATTTACTGTTATAGCCTCCAAAGTCCCAACGGCTACTTTCTTGTGACCGTTTCCAAATCCCTCAATTCAAAAAATCCTGAAACAGCTACAACTATACTGCAATTGACACTCGACAAGGACCCTCGAAAATCTCTTTACAAAAACACCCACCACCAACAACACAAAGATCACTTCATCTTCTTCTTCTCCTCACTGTTCTAAGAAAATGGTGTATTCTTACACACCTACTTACTATTCTTCTCTTCATGATTCAATCACCTCTCTCTGCAAGTCCATTCTTCCCTTCAGCTTCAAGAAACGGTGCTTGCCGGCGGCGGATCAGAAGCTGGCGAAGCTCCAGTCTGATAACCTCAAATGGCAGCAAGATTCCTTCCACCAGATGCTCAAATTAATGGGTCTTCACAATGAAGGTATTCTAGCTGAAAATGAAGTTTCAGATTTCAGAACCCATTTGCTTGATACTCTGATCGCTTCACCGCCGGAACAAGAACACCAAGTTATATTGAGAGATAAGCTGTTGTTCTTGCAGGTTCGTAGTTCATAATGCTCTGTTTTTATGTGTGAGCTCTGTTTTAGAAACTTAATAACTTTATTGTGTGCTTGTTTTTATCAGGAGCTTCTTTATGCGAAATGCATAACAACAGATGAGTATCACTCTTCGAAGAGGCCTCTGCTTCAGAGATTAGCAGTTCAAGGAGCTGAAATTGAGGCCAGGGATGTGATTGTAGCTGACCCAAAAGAGAATTCGAAGGAGATTTTAGAAGAAGAATGGTCGATTATTGACTTGAGAGATGAAAATTCTTCACTGAAATCGAACTCAAATTCGAAGAACAGATCAAAGGTTATGTTGGGTATGAAACAGATCAGAGGAGCTGCGTCGGTTTTTAGTTTCGCGTCATCACAAAAAACAGAGAGGAACAGAAAAGAGAAAAGTATTTTTGAATCTGAAAATCTGTGTAATATCAGTGATACCCATTCGATTCTGATGTCGGAAAGTTCATCAAACAAGGAGATGAGTGAAGAAAAGGCAAAACGACGACCCTTTAAAGCTCTGTTTCAGGGCGGCAATGGCGGCGGTGGAAATTATGGTCCAGATTATGAAGAACGGATGAACAAATCTGGAAAAAAACAATGGGGTTTCAATGGGCTAAAGAAATGGAAACGAGACCAAACAGAGGATGAGACAGCTCCATTGCCACTCCATGAAAGATCCGACAGTGAAGCTTTTTGGGGTTCTTCAAATTCAGCTCAGCTCGCAACGAGTCCAATTGGGGAGGGGCCCAACACTAAAATGATGAAAATGAAGTTGAATTCAAATGGGTCTCCATCGGATTTCTTCATCGACAAGGTAATGAACTGCTTCAATGGCGTTGGCCTGTCTGTAAATTTCAAGTTTTTGATTCTGTTCATCGTGTTCTAATTTTGTTTGAAGGTTTTAAGCGAGAACATAAAGAAAGAGCTTTCACGAATTCAAACAGAGCTCAACGACACAAATCCAAACCTTAAATTCTCGTAAGATCTTCAAAGTTCATTTTTGCTGTCCCTTTCCTCTGTTTTTGTTCTTCTTTTAAATCGTTTCAAATTTCAGGGATGATCAAATTGAGGCAATTTCCACTAGGCTTCCGATCGACAAAGCCGACCTCAAGAACTTCTTCCCAAAGTAAGATCCGATCTTCATTTTATAAGTTCATGGTGCGATCAAAGTCAGTATTTTGATGAACTGTTGTTTTTTTTTTTTTTTTCCCTCATTAGATCATGGTGCGATCGTTATGGGGATGTAGTAATTGATGTGGTGAAGAAAGAGTTCAAGGATCATGTGGGAGAGATGGAGAATATGAGAAATGCAGCGAGCGAGAAACGACGTAATAGCAGCAATTCGATGAGATGGACGACGTTTGAAGACGACGAGAACTGCCATCCAAATCTCTTCAACAACATAAACGATCCGATGAGATCGGATCCTGTCTATGAGAATCCATTTTGGAGACCAAGCACTGGTCTTTCAATGCTCAAGTAGAGTTGTTGTTCTAAGCAGAGACAGCTTACATTGCTGTCTCCTTGTCTCGGTTATCTGTTATCGACACAGTTTCTTCGTTCGGTGTCATTCCCGCCCTTTTGTACAAGTGTTTGAATCATTCAAACCAAACTGCTTGTTCTAGATATATATATATTCATTCAAATTCTTCTGAAACTGCTATACAATATGAATGCCTTACAAAATCAAAACATGGGGATCCAATTAATCCCCAAGTATTAAAAGGAAACATGATAATGAATGAGTGTTCTGTTTTTGCTATACAATGCCATCAAATTGTTGGAATTTCAGGGTTTGAAACAGAACATTCATCGTTTGAGCCCGCACGAACATCCCCTCGGCAAAGCGGGCATACTCTGTTAAACACAGCGATATTAGGAGATGAGTTGAAGAATAAAATGATACAAGGAGAGAGCAGTGATTGTCGTCGAGTATGTGTGACATACCCGTGAATCTCCTTCAACCATTTATCGACACACAACATATGGTACTCGTGTCGGCAGGGAAGGACTCTTATTTTATCGCCCTCTTCGTATTCAGCCAGGCAAATGTAGCATCTAACCAATTTTTGTAACACAATCCCAAATTAGAAACTAAACAAGTAATAAGCAAGTAAAACTATGGACTCAGCCAGCCAGGCAAATGTATTTAGTTAATGGAAAGAGGAAGCCTACTGCTCAATTTCGTCCCCTCCATTAGTCGTCTTTTCGTGGTTCTTCAGAGGAAAAGAGTCGACAACTGATTCGGGTGCAGGGAGTGAAACCATGGAGAGGGCAAGAGAAACAGGCTGACCGTGAATTTCATCCAACACCTTCAAATACACAGAGAAGAAGATGTGAGATCATTGTTCAAATACAGCAATAAAACTCCGAAAAGTGGGCGATGCTCAAGTGCAAAAACGTTTATCAGAAATATCCAGTGGCATAGTGTAACAACCCAAGCCCACCGCTAGAAGATATTGTCCGCTTTGGCCCGTTACGTATCACCGTCAGTCTAACGGTTTTAAAATGTGTCTACTAGGGAGAGGTTTCCACACCTTTATACAGAATGCTTTGTTCCCCTCTCCAACCGACGTCGGATCTCACAATCCATCCCCCTTAGGGTCCAGAATCCTGGCCGGCACACCGTCCGTTGTCTGGCGCTGATACCGTTTATAACAGGCCAAGGCCACCGCTAGCAGATATTGTCTGCTTTGGCTCATTACATATCACCGTCAGCCTCACGGTTTTAAAACGCGTCTACTAGGGAGAGGTTTCCACACCCTTATAAGGAATGTTTTGTTCCCCTCTCCAACCGATGTGGGATCTCATACATAGAGTTCCAATTAAAGTGAACTTTAAACAGTAATGTATGGTTTACTTAACACAATATCATCTTAAAATTTAAAGAATTTGAACAGGGGAAGACTACCTCAAATAATGCTTCAGCAAGCATGATTATCCGCGATATGCTTGCACGGGTACTCGAGTGTTCTATCCTTGAGAACGAGTCACACGAGCAAGCACCATTAGAGTGAATGCCTGACGGGCAAGATAAGTTCTGCCGACTGTTTTCGCTGAGACTACTACGGAGTCTTTCCCATATCTGCACCTATTTGAGAAGCAATCATGAATAAACAGAACAAGGTTCAATTACTACTCAAAAGGAAAATATAGAACATTAAGAATGTAACCTGGGATCTTGAGTCTCTTTGTTGTTCATTCAAGATGTGAATTCTTCTGGGAAAATGTCTTGAATCGCCACGCACTTCATCATCGATAAAATCACCACTTATATCGAGGAGCCACCGGTCTGAATCTCCTGTAGTACTTATGTTATTAGGAGGGAAAAGAAACGGAGATTCACTATGTCTTCTAAAACTACGTCTTGAAAAGGCATCCCAAAACAGTCTTCTGCTATTCCTTCTGATCATAAGAGAATTTGCATCAATGCTACTTGTAGATAAAACGTTGGAAGAAATACCGACCATATCGACATGAGGCATACCCACATCTCCTGCCTCCCTATCATCAGACACAAAAGTGTCTAAACTCGAGGGTACCTCTCGTGAAGATTCGTCTTCAAGGGATTGAAAAGTTAACGGAAGATCCGAATCAGGAGAAGATTCAGACTCCGGGTTCTGGTTGCCTGTTCCCTCATCCTCTTGAATGTAACCTGTCAGCTCATTCGAACATAAGTCTCCAACCTCTTGAGTAGTCGAGCTACTTGCCGCAAACATGACCTTGGTGCAGACTGGAGATACACCCTTGTCCACTGAACTATCAATACCATTTACTGCATCCTCGTTAGCCAGAATATTTACAGATACTGGTTCCGAAGATCGATCTCTATGTCTACGAGATTCATCGTGACTGTAATCAGCACTAATCTGTTGAAGTGGAACTAATTCCTTGTTTTGAGACAAACACTTCCCATGATCATTGATATCAATATTTCTTGGTTCATCTACACCACATTGCTCCTCACTGACTGCAATCCTGTTCTCGTGCAAGGTCTCGGAATAAGCGCTTGCGCTAGGAAGCCCCGTTCTTATAGATCCATTTGTGGGGAGTTGAACTTCATCAATGATGTGATTACAATGTTCATGTTCTGTCGGATGGACAAGAAATTGAGCTGTAGAATCTTCCATCTATTTAAAATATGTGTCAGCTAAAGATTTAATCCGTCATCTAAACTTGTTAAAACTTGCAAAACGAGAGCAAAAGACAAACTTCTTTTTGAGAGATCAAGACAACAACATAGATGATTGAAACTAATAATAATTGAGAGAACAAAAGATTTCTACTAAGATATTGCCACGAAGATGAACAATATAAGCATAGCCAAATCATCATCCCACTCACAGGCAAAACAAACAGCAAACAGACACAAACATATCACAAAAGCTACAGAATCGGACCTAATTTATGAGAGATACACCGATTTTCTTCACTTGGTAGATCAAAACTCATCCAAAATCCCCCAAAATGCAACACCAGAGCTTCAAGCAACTAAAAAGCAAACCAAACGGACACAAGACTTCAATCAAGAGGTCAACCTTTGAAATGAAGATAGTCAATCTCAGATTATCCAAACAAGATTTCCAAGGACGAAATAGATTCAAGTTCACGAAGAATCGCAAGAAATGGGAGAAAGAGTAAACAAGAGAGAACAAAAGATTCGATGATGATAATAAAAACAATAAGATTAGAGGAAGAAAAACAACCTGATGAATCGCGCGAGAAGATGAAGCACCACAGAAGAGAGAGCAGAATTTGGAGCGGTTGGTGCGGTAATCTCGGGAGCGAGAAGGGCGCGACCCCAAACGACTACAACTCGAACCCATTAGGGATTTGGATAAGAAGCGATGATCCGTATGGATGAAGACGACAGAGATTTGAAGAACACGAAATTGAATTCAGACCTCTCTGATTCCAAATTCAATCGAAAACCAATAATTCGATTGATCGGAATGGGAAGTTCGTGGTATAGCAATAATTCCTTTCATTTTTTGAAACTTTATTATAATATTATCCATACCTTTTTGTACTTCTAAAAGGCTGGCTTCGAAGGTTTCTTCCCATTAAAAATGGAGTTCAGAGGTGTCATGTCGCCATAGCTCTCGACATCGAGCTTTTGGAGGAGACCTTCGTTGCTATGGCTGCGGCCGTGAAGAAATTAAGATTATTTTGTTTTTTATTTACAAATTTTTTATTTTGTATTTGAAATTCGACATAAAAATTAAAATGTGTGTTTTGAGAAAAATAATAAAGCTACCAAAAAAAATTGTGAAAAAATAAATAAATAAATAAATAAGTTTTAAATCCGAAGCAATCGTTCCGGTCAAAGACTTACAACCCGTAATGTCTTAGTTCGTTCGTTCCTCTTTCCCGGAAAGTTCAGTGTCTGATTTAGGGTTCTATTCTTTTCTTCTTGGATCTTGAATCCAGCCAATTTTCTGAATCAGACACTGTAATCTCTGTACTTCTTTTTGTTCTTCGCAGCTGGGAGAGAGGGAAGGTTCAAATTCTTTTCGAGTTTCTTGGCATTTTTTTTTCTTTTTTGTACAGATTGCTTAGGTTTTGCAGCAATCGTACAACGATCTTGATTGATCTTCGGTTTTCAGTTGCTTAGGGTTTTCGTTTATAGTTCTTCTTTTATGTTACTGTGATTATCTTCACGGAATGGTTACGATGCAATCCAATCGCTCCGTTGCTCCAGCGATTGATTTGATCACAAATCTTAAACCTCCGCACAAGAGTTTAGGTTTTCACAGAATCTTAGTTCTGATCATCACGTTCTTAGCGTATGCGTCCTTTCATGCCTCGAGAAAACCTCCGAGCATTGTCAAGAGTGTGCTTGGACCAACAATTCCGGTAAACTCTTCGAGCATTTTGCTGAATTCGACTTTGATTGAATCTGATTTGGCCACAAATGGAACTGGTTGGGCTCCTTTTAATGGCTCTGATGGCACACAGTTGCTCGGGAAGCTTGATCTTGCGTTTCTTTCTGCATATTCTATTGGAATGTATTTTGCAGGGCATGTTGGTGACCGTATTGACTTGCGATTGTTTCTTGTTTTTGGGATGATGGGTAGTGGTGTTTGTACGATACTGTTCGGGCTAGGATATTGGTTGAATCTTCATTTCTTGTGGTTTTTCGTTAGTGTTCAGATTGTTTGTGGTCTGCTTCAGTCAATTGGATGGCCATGTGTGGTGGCAGTTGTAGGCAATTGGTTTGGGAAAGCTAAGAGGGGGCTAATTATGGGTGTCTGGAATTCACATACTTCTGTTGGAAACATCATTGGGTCGATTATAGCTTCTGGGATGTTGGAACTTGGTTGGGGTTGGTCGTTTGTGGTGCCTGGAGCTCTTGTGATTTTTGTTGGCATTTTGGTGTTCTTGTTTCTGGTTGTGAGTCCAGAAGACATTGGATTTGGAACCTCTGTTAATGAGATTGAATTGAACGCAGAGGTCAGTCCAGTTGAAAAGCTGGAGAACACAGAGTCAGAGGTGGCTGTGCTGCTTGAAGATAAGCATTTGGATTCTATGGCTGCTATTGGTTTCTTAGAGGCATGGAGATTGCCGGGTGTTGCACCATTTGCCTTTTGTCTCTTCTTTTCGAAGCTTGTCGCTTATACTTTTCTCTACTGGTTGCCATTTTACATCAGGCACACGGGTAGGTACCTGTTTCTTAATGTTAATATCCTTTGAATCTTTTTAGAATGATTTGAATCTTTTTAGAATGAATGCGTAACCGACAAAGCCTACTACTAGTAGATATTGTCCTCTTTGAGTTTTCCCTTCTACCAGTAGATATTGTCCTCTTTGAGTTTTCTCTTTTGGGCTTCCGCGTCTCTAGAGAGAGGTTTTCACAACCTTATATAAAAATGTTTCGTTCTCCTTCTCAACCAACGTGGGATCTCACAATCCACTCCCCTTCTGGGTTCAGCGTCCTCGCTGGCACTCGTTCTCTTCTCCAATCAATGTGAGACCCCCTCAATCCACTTCCGTTTAGGGTGCAGCATCCTTGCTGGCACACCACTTTGTGTCCACCCCCTTTGGGGCTCAGCCTTCTCGTTGTCACATTGCCCACTATCTTGCTTTGATATCATTTGTAACGGTCCAAGCCAACCGATAACAGATATTGTCCTTTTTGGACTTTTCCTTCCGAGCTTCCCCTCAAGGTTTTTAAACACGTTTGTTAGAGGGAGGTTTTCACACCCTTATCGATTGGGGAGGAGAACGAAACATTCTTTTATAAAGATGTGGAAACATATCTCTAGCAGATGCGTTTTAAAAACCTTGAAGAGAAACATATCTCTAGCAGACACTCAATCCAATACCCTGAATGGGAGCAACTGACATAAATAGGTTCAGAATTACGTAGAAATCATGTTCTAAATGTAGTTTTGAAGTCTGAATTGCTGATAACAGTTTTTCTTTGTTGTGATAGCTGTTGCTGGTGTGATTTTATCTGATAAAACGGCCGGCATCCTCTCAACCATTTTCGACATCGGAGGAGTCTGTGGTGGAATATTAGCAGGATTAATATCTGATTTGATCGATGCCCGTGCAGTTACATCAGTAACGTTCCTGCTGCTCTCGATTCCTTCTCTAGTTCTCTACCGTGCTTTCGGGAGCATTTCCACAGTCACCAACACCTGCTTGATGTTTCTTTCGGGATTACTTGTCAATGGTCCATACTCACTCATTACAACAGCGGTTGCTGCTGATCTCGGTACTCAGAGTTTGATTGGAGGGAATTCCCGCGCTTTAGCAACCGTGACCGCGATCATAGATGGCACGGGATCTGTTGGGGCAGCTCTTGGCCCTCTAATGGCAGGATATGTTTCCAGAAGAGGATGGAACAGTGTCTTCTTCATGTTGATTCTTTCCATCTTCTTCGCGGCTCTCTTCTTGGTTCGCTTAGTAAAAACTGAGATCAAAGAAAAGTTAAACGAAGGACGATGGTTTTCTAATACGCAGACGTCAATGGTTTAGAACAGTAGATTTCTGCTAGAAAGGAGTTTTGAA
This sequence comes from Cucurbita pepo subsp. pepo, assembly GCF_002806865.2. Classification (NCBI taxonomy): domain Eukaryota; kingdom Viridiplantae; phylum Streptophyta; class Magnoliopsida; order Cucurbitales; family Cucurbitaceae; genus Cucurbita; species Cucurbita pepo. The sequence continues at coordinate 5,987,526 of NC_036655.1, read as the reverse complement.
AGGTATTTGTACATCTTTGTATCCTATTCTTTCCTATTCATTAGAAAGATTCATGTACCATACACAGTAATTGAGTGTAGAATACAACAAATTTATCGAAAAGCATTTCTTAACAATCATATTCTCGAAGTCGAATACATTGATGGCTCCATCATTCAGTTATTCATTCATCAACAATAAGCTATGCAAAGTTAAGAACAGGCAATTACAAGGTTACCAACTCTATTTTCGAGAAGCGAATATGAATACAATTGTGGGAGTTCCATAAGAGAGAACAATACCAGCTCTCGATTCGATTCAAAGGATCGATCGAAGCAGAGTTTCGAGCTCAGTCTCGTCTTTCATGGTGGGGCAACTGGATGTTGATCTATCAAGTCAAAAAGTTCATCTCCAATCCCAAAACCAAGCATCCTAGCCATATTAGCTGTTTTCAATCTTGGCTTTGGAATGTCATGTTGCTTCAACCATGAATACACGATAAAAACTTTCTTCATCACAAACAGCTCCAAAGCCTCAGGATTGAACACAATTCCCATTCTCATACTAATCTGCAACCAAAAAGATCCCAAATGAGTCCATGTTAATAAGAACATTTTCTTAACATGCCATCACTAACATCACCTGGTGAGGGACGAGCATGGCTGCATAGCGAGCGAGCTCTCCCGCTCTCCAGTCCAGTAAGACCGGTAGCCATGGATACTCTGAATCAAGCCTCACAAACCACAGCCTTATGTCAGGGTATTCGGATAATTCACGTCGATCGTGAGGATCTTCTCGGGTATAATTGATTGTAAAACCAATTGTACGCTCAAGAAATTGTTTTGGCTCAGCTGTAACAATACTAGGAAAGAGAACTCATCAGGGATCACAGAACTCATTTCAAAACAAATTTACAACCCAAAACTTACTAGCTAAAGGTGAGATTATTCCAGTTGTTTTCTGAAATGAGGATAAGTCTAGATGACGAATTACATCGTTATCTATCACCACGTCGAACCGACCTTCAGTAGGTGGCATTGGAGGTGAAACTTTAGAAGAATCTGTTTTTAACAATCAGTTCAAACTCATCAAAATTTGAAGAACTCCCCAACATATCACCACCACAATTGTTCTTCCTTTTCTAGTTTCCATACCATTAAAGGGCACACAAAGAACTAGATAACGTTAGTAAAATCTGCCTAATAGTTCATATTTTCCTTTTCTCCAAAGGCAGCAAATGAATTCGAGTATCATCATCCAGAAAATGGAAGCTAAGAACCAAAGAACAGAGCAATTCTATTCGAATGACCAATTATAAACCTAACCAAATAATTCACCCATGCAATTCATTCAACGCTCATGGATTGAAAAAATAAATCCCCCTATCTCAGGAATGCACAAACCGAAATAGGTACAGAACAAATCAGAAATTGAATCAGAATAAATTCGAGGATTTACCATCTTCATCATCTTGCAAAGAGAGATCAAATTTTCCGGACGGATTAAAGGCAACCGAGGCGGATACTTGTCGTCGCTGCCGAGAAGAGGTGAAAATAGAGCAAAAAGACGAAGAATCTGAGAAAGGTCTGCAGAAACTCCATGAAATGGGCGAGCGAGATGGATGAATAGAGGAAGGAGAAAGTGGAAGCAAAGGTTTAATGGCGGGAGTGGACATGGAGACGACGATAAGGCGTGCAAAAATACCAACGGTGGGAGGCGGAGGCGTCCGCCTGGTTTATCTTCTCCCTGATCTTCCTCCATCTTGTTCTACTTATCCAATTTAGCTTCAAATTTCAATTCCTTTCTTTTATTAAATTTATTAATTAAATTATCAATTTTATATTTAATACATCCCTTAAAATTTTTAAAAATTAATTAACATATTAAAAATTAATATTTAAATGGGCCCTCATTTCTCTGGGCCAGTATGTTGAAATAGCTGCTAGTAAATTGGGCCCGTCCGGCCCAATATGAGATTTAACTATAATTTAAAATATGTCTTATTTTAATTATATTTATTTTTTAAAATATAGTATTTTTTATTTTTGTAATATTTTATTTAAATAATGTCACGACTTTGAACTTATGAGGAGAGATTAAACTTGTGGTTCTAAATTGACCGAAAAAGAGTTTCCGGATAGGAAATTAACATCCTAATCAGACATATTAGTCGATAATATTTATTTTAATTAATTGAACTATATTTAAATTGGTACGTTTTTTTGTTGACTTTTAGAATGACTTTTTCAAAATAGAGTGGTTAAATTAACACGTTATTCGAAATTGATCGATTAATATGTTGTCGAAAAATTCAATATTTAAAATTTTAAATCTCCCCTTATTAAATAAAAATGGTTTAAAATTTTATATTTTAATATATTCGAGTTTTAAATAGATTAAAATTTAAAAAATAACTTTTAAAACAAAACCATGTGCTAAATATTCTCTATAAAACTATTTTTAAAAATATATATACTAAAATATATATATATTGTTTTTTAATTTAAAAAAAAAATGGAGCTTTTGACTTTTATTTTAGTGAATGGAAAATAAAGTTATAATATTAATAATAGCCATTTATGTCAATGTGTTATTAATTACTATTATCTACACCTATGGATACCCAAATAAAAATTTGAATTAATTATTTTTAAATTTGACTTTTTTTTTTTCAGGAAGAAAATTAAATTTCAAACAATCTTATCTTACGAGAGAAAAAAAAAACACGAAATTTACAATATTGACCGACATCTTCGTAACTTTTTTTATTTATTTCCCGGGTTAAGATGGGGATTTCTTATGAGAAAGCAGATATCGGATTCGTATGACTATTTTTTCCCTAATATTTCATAAATCCAATAATATTTTATAAAATATATATATAAAATAATATTCAACATAATTTTAAAAAAAATAAATTTCTAACATTAATAGTAAGAATAAGGACAAAGAATATAAACTCGACCATGGCACCATTAGCTATTGGAAAAAAATCTCTCCTCACTCATTTTCTCATTTTCCCATTTAAACGAGGATTCTTCACCGTGCTCGAGGTAAGTTCCCCTGAAGTCCGGTCCCTACAGATTAAATAAACATCTCTACTCTTAATATCAATTATCTATTTTTCTGTCTCTGTATCTGCCACATCATCCTTTTCTCATCCCAACATATTCCCATAATAATATTATTTTTTTAAAAAAAAAATTGATATATAATATGAATGGAATTAATTGATTTCAAAAAGTTATTATTGTGTCCCAATTTGGCAATAAAATAATTTAATTCTAAATTTAATATTGTTAAACTCGTTACGTCTGCCAAGTATAACCTAAGTTGTGATATTTATATTATATGCTAAACACTTGTATTATATTATAAATAATATATCATAAAACTATTATTTATTTATTTATTTTTAATTCTAAAATTGGAAAGAAATTATAACTTGAACGTAACTGAATATATTTATAAATAAATAAAAATGACAACAAAAACGACTGAAAACTTAGTAGAGAAGCATAAAAGTCGGTGCACGAGAAATGACACGTCACCACCCATAACAAATCTCACGGTTTATACGCGGGTTGGGTTTGAACGGAACGGACAACCGTTTTATTTCGGAAGTGGGTCCCACCTCCAGATTGCTTACCGGTTTATATTATTTAATTAATTAAATTATGACACGTGTCTGTTATCCTAGCTGGAAGCTGAACGGGTTGAAACTGGAATTTCCTTATGGAGTTTGTCAACAAACTCTAGGCGACCAAGGAAAAAACATGTAATCCCTCTGTACTTCGTTCTTCCTTTTTACCATTTTCTCCTTCCTTTTACCATTTTCACCCATTTAAGATATGAGGATAAAAATGAAAATAATTTGGTTATGAGGATCAGGACGGAGAAGGCTTACTGTCCCGATCAAATTTAAATAGGTGGTGGGGACACCTTCGTCGTCTCCATTAAATTGAAATAGGTAGTGGGGATCATGACGTGGAAGGCTTACCCGTCGTGATCAAATTGAAATAGGTAGTGGGGATTAGGACACAGAAGACTTACTCGTCCCGATACTTACCCACAGGCATATGTAACTATATGGTAACATATACTCTTTTTTTCGAGAGCGGATATTTGAATTTTAATATATGTTGTATTAATTAAAATTTTAAAATTTAAAAATATATATGGGTGGGAACCGAGGATATTTTGGGAATAAAGGGAGAATTTAAAAAATATAAAGAATGGCATACTCTGTTCTTCATTTCACCATCAAAACATCCGCCATAGATCTCTCCGGGCTGTCGGAATCAGAACAAAGCCGGCGACTTTCAGTAATCCGGCGAAGCCAAATCGACCATACTCCGATTATGCAAGCTTTCAGATCAGCTCTATTCACTTTGCCTTTTCTCTTTCTTCTCTTCCGTTCTCCTGCCGCCGCCGCCGCCGGTTCTGACCTTTCTCCACGCTTCCATGGTACTCTGTTTTCCTCTGTTTTACTCTGTTTCTCCCTTTTCGATCTTCTTGACACCGTGTTGACTCCCTCTGTTTTTGTTTTTGTTTTTGGTGGGGTTGGAGCAGTTGGTCGGGGAGAGTTCTCTCCGGCGACGGGGAGGAATCTGGCGGAAGCCACCGTCGGAAATTCGTCGCTGATTTTAGCCAAATCTAGAACGGATAGAAAAGACCCACTTAACAATTTTGCGCGCTATACAGGGGGTTGGAATATCACAAATAAGCATTACTGGGCTGTGAGTTTCTGCCTAATCTACCTCTGTTTCATGTCTCTGTTCTTCTCATCATTGTCTTGTTCTACAGTCTGTCGCTTACACAGCAGCTCCCTTCTTCACCATCGCCGGAATTTGGTTCATCGTCTTTGGGTTATGTTTAATGTTCATCTGCCTCTGTTATTGCTGCTTTCCAAGGGAGCCTTACGGCTATTCCCGACTGGCTTATGCTCTGTCTCTCATATTTCTCATCCTCTTCACCATTGCAGCAATGTAAAATCTCGCCCCATTTCTCTGTCTTTCTCGCCCGGTTTAAATTTTTGAAACTCCTAATGTTTGGTTTTCAGTGTCGGGTGTGTTGTTTTGTACACGGGACAGGGGAGGTTCCATAGCATCACGACAAGAACACTGGACTATGTAGTGAGCCAAGCTGATGACACTGTCGTTAATCTCCGTAATGTTTCGGATTACCTTAATGCAGCTAAGAAGATCGGAGTTGCTTCAGCAGTTCTTCCTGGTGATGTCCAAAACAAAATCGATGATATTGAGAAAAAGATCAACTCTTCTGCTGCGATTCTGTCTGAAAAGACAGGATCTAATTCAAAGGCTATCCAATATGTTCTTGATCATGTGTAAGTTTAATCCCTTTTAGCTATATGTTCTTGCTTGTTTGAGCTTTAATGTTTTGCACTGCAGGAGGCTTGCTCTTATAATTCTGGCGGCTGTTATGCTCCTTCTGGCGTTTCTTGGATTCTGTAAGTGTTTTATATGTTTGTCATTACAAATGGATCAAACCCATTTGATCTCTCATGGGTTTGTGTTTGTTCTTGTCATTTCTTGCAGTGTTTTCCATCTTTGGGATGCAATCTCTTGTATACTTGTAAGTTCATATCTCAGTCTATACCGATACGTTTGAATATAGAGCCCTCAATCCTCGGTTCGAACAAAGTACACTATAGAGTCTCTCTTGAGCCCTATGGAGCCCTCAAACAACCTCCCTTCAATCGAGTCTCGACTCCTTCTCTGGTGTCCTCGAACAAAGTACACCCTTTGTTCGATAGTTGAGTCACTTTTGACTACTTCGAGGCTCACAACGTCTTTGTTCGATATTTTAAGATTCTATTGATATTGCTAATTTAAGAGCATGACTCTATACCATGTTAAGAATTATGATCCTCGTGATCATTTCTTAACAATCCTCAGCATGACAAAGACTTGGTTTCCTTATGTCTGTAGCTTCGTGATCATTGGTTGGATTCTCGTCGCGGGCACGTTTGTTTTGTGCGGTGTTTTTCTTCTTCTCCATAAGTAAGTCTTCTCCATCTCTATCTCCGCCTCGTATTTCACACCGACGCTGACGTGGTTTCTCAAATTTAGTGTTGTAGCAGATACATGTGTATCAATGGAAGAATGGGTACAAAACCCAACAGCCCATACAGCACTGGATGATATCCTACCATGTGTAGACAACGCCACAGCTCAAGAGACACTCACACAATCAAAGACAGTGGTATTTGGACTCGTTTCAGTGGTTAACGAGCTCATCATTGGAATCGCTAACAACAACAACATCCCACGAAGTATTGGACCGCCCGCCTATTTCAACCAATCTGGTCCATCAATCCCCACGCTCTGCAACCCATTTCATCTAAATCTCACCGACCGGTCATGCGCCCCGGGCGAAGCAGAGCTGCAAAACGCTACTCAGGTACGTTAAGAATCACGATTCTCCACAATGGTATGATATTGTCCACTTTGAGCATAAACTCTCATGGTTTTACTTTGGGTTTCCCTAAAAGACCTCGTACCAATAGAGATAATATTTCTCACTTATAAACCCATAATCTTCCACTAAATTACTCACTCCCAATATTCCTAAACAATCCTCTATAAGCCTCAGGCTTATGGAGCTCTCGAATAGCCTCCCCTTAATCGAGGCTGGACTTCGTTCTCTAGAGCCCTCGAACAAAGTACACCCTTTGCTCGACACTCTAGTCACTTTTGACTACACTTCGAGGCTCACAATTCTTTGTTCGATATTTGAGGATTCTATTGACATGATTAAGTTTAGGGCATGTCTCTTATACCATGTTAGGAATCACGACTTTCCACAATGGTATGATATTGTCCACTTTGAGCATAAGCTCTATGGCTTCCCAAGAGGCCTCGTATCAATGAAGATAGTATTCAAACCCATGATCTTCCACTAAATTAACCAATGTGTGACTCCCTCCCAACAATCCTCAACATAAACCAGCTCATTTTACGTAGGTATGGAAGAGCTATGTCTGCGAAACTTCAGCTTCCGGTAGCTGTACAACACCCGGTCGGCTGACACCGACCTACTACGGGCAAATGGCGGGCGCAGTGAATGTAAGTTTCGGGTTGTACAAGTATGGCCCGTACTTGGTGAGCTTGGAAGACTGCTCTTTCGTGCGGCAGGCATTCACGGACATAAACAACGGCTATTGCCCTGATTTGCGTCGATATACGGAGTGGATCTATGTCGGGTTGGTTACGGTGTCTGCGGCGGTGATGCTGTCGTTGATTTTCTGGGTTATCTACGCACGAGAGCGGCGGCATCGTGTGTATACAAAGAGTCATATGGCATATCAACGCCAAAGATAACAAACAAAACTGTTGTAATGGATGAATGTTTGAATTTTTTATTTTGTATTCAATGAAATTTTGATTTATTAATTGAGGATTACTATCTCTTAATCATTATTAAACTTGGATTAATCCTTAATTAAAGTGTTTTTGGGATTTAAAGTTGGATTTGCTACCTTTTATTTAATCATCTTCCAAAGCACTTACCCACACCATTCATTCATTCGAGATATCAGCTAACAAGGTTGCTTGTCTTCGTTGTATCGATGATTTTTTTTAATTGATAATGTTCATGTAACAATTCAAGCTCACCGCTAGCAAATATTGATGTTTCTACATCCAAGAATATTTAGTTATCCCTCTAATTGATGTGGGATCTTCCACTTGTTGGACGATGAAAGTCTCATGTCCGCTAATTTAAGAAATGATCATGAGTTTATAATCCAAGAATACTGTCTCAAAGTGGACATACGACCTCTTGGGAAAGCCCAAACCAAATTTATGAGAGTCGTGTTGGTCTAATACCCTTTTGGGACCAGCGTCCTCGTCGACACTCATTCTTCTCTCCAATCGATATGAGATCTCAAAATTCACCCCCTTTAGGGCCCAATGTAGCTTTGATACCATTTGTAACCGGCTAAGCTCACCACTATTGGATATTGCTTCTTTTTTTTTAGCTTGCCCGAGGTCTAGATCCCAATGTTCTCATTGGCACATCGCCCGATGTCTAGCTTTGATACTATTTGTAACCGCCTAAGCTCACCATTATTAGATATTGTTTTTTTTTGGGCTTGCCCGAGGTGTAGCTCCCAATGTTCTCATTGGCACATCGCCCGATGTCTAGCTTTGATACCATTTGTAACCGGCTAAGCTCACCACTATTAGCTATTGTTTTTTTTTGGGCTTGCCCGAGGTCTAGCTCCCAATGTTCTCATTGGCACATTGCCTGATGTCTAGCTTTGATACCATTTGTAACCGGCTAAGCTCACCACTAATAGATATTGTTTTTTTAAGAGCTTTCGCTCTTGGGCTTCCCCTCAAATAAGTTTGTTAGACAAAGGTTTCAACACGGGTAAAAAAATGTTTTATTCCCCATAAAAAAAATGTTTTATTTTCCTCTCCAAGATGTGGATCTCACCGTTCATTTTTTAATATAATTTTTTTAAAAGAATATAAAATTTTCAAATTCAATATATTTCATAAACAGAAATATAATATAACGTTGAACAATTTTATATATAAAAATTGAGGCACGTGAGATTGGGATAGATATCCGTCCTAGTTTAGCTACCACACTCCTTTGTAATGGGTCCCACGAACTACGTGTTAAATTGACATATCTATTTATCATTAAATTTGATCCTTATTAAACATTAATTAATCTAAAATTTGTGTTTACATTTAATTTAGATACGAAGTTTGAATTTTTAGTTAGACGTTTTGTAATTGAAGAAAAAAAAAATAAATAAATAAAAAACCAATGTCTCAAAACTAAGCATCTCTTAATCCCATAATTTTCATAATTTCAGTTAATTTTTCATAGAAATTGAGGGGCAATAAGGTAATTACAGTTCAGACTCATTTATAAAAATAGGGTAAAGAAAAAGAACGAACCTCAAACTCAATACAGCAATCTTGTTCCACAAGTTTCCCTCACAAAAAGGATAATCAGTTCACGAAATCTTTTGCACTCTCGAATTCAATGGCCTCAAAATCTGGATCCTCCAATCCCAAATTGCAGAGCATCGGCGGTTCTCGCAAGTGCCTCTGTTCTCCCACCACCCATCCTGGCTCTTTCCGCTGCAGTATTCATCGGAACCGCCGCAAGGTTTCCGCTAGGTCATCGTCCTCATCCATTGCTGCCATTACCACTGCTCAATTGAAGCTTACGATGTTGGCGAAGGCGAATGCGTTGAGATCGTTTCTTCTGCAGATCATCAATCCTTCCAGTAAAGATCTTCAGCGGCGGAGGAATTTTCGTCCCAAACCTTCCAGGTTTTGTTTGATGAACAATCATGGAACTGGATTGGCTGTTTCTTAAATCGAATTAAGTTTCCTATTTCTGGATGTTCGTTCTTTCGATCCTCTTCGCTGATTTTCGTTTTTCTCGATTTTTCCGTGTGAGTTTGTGTAGCTCTAGCGTTTGTGTACAGATCCAACAGGATATTGCCTTAGTTCAGTTCGATCTTGATGATTGAACGAGTCTTTCTTGAAATATAATTAGATTTTTGTACCTGTTTTTTTTTCCTCTGTTTCTTCTTCTCTGATTCCGGAACTGGAAAATGCAAGCGAACTCGCCATGATCGGAAGATGATTCATGACATCCAGAAGCGTTTTGTTTATCAAGAACAATGTTCATAGAAATTCTTCGATTTCCTTTTCCTTTTCCTTTTGTTTTTTTTTTTTTTCTGGGAATCTTTCTGTTTTTGAGAGAGAATTTGCAGTGTATGGTTGGTTTGAATGTATGTTCAGTTGGATCTACGCTATAGCGAGATTTTCTGAAATCGAAATAGTAAAGGCTATCATAATTATGAATAAAATTATAATTTGTATTGTTAAGTAATATTAATTTCACATCTAAATTACTTAAGCTTTAAGCAAGAATTTTCCATTGCTTGTTTTTTATTGTTCCAGTCATTAAATTTATGAAATTCAAAATTAATATGTTTTTTGTTTTATTACCGACTTTTTTAATATAAAATAACCTGCCAAATTTTGAAAATTAATTTTATTAATTAGATAAAATATGTGAAATATAAGTTAAAATTGATTTTGCCCCTTCCAAATTTCTTAGCTCTCTTAATCTGCTACCTCCTACCTCCTTCTTCTTCTTCTGTTCATCTGTCCTCCTTCTGTTCATCGGTCCTTCTTCTTCTTCTCATCCGAATAATATGAAGAAAGTTCTTCATTAACATGCTCCAACGAAGAAGAAAGTTCTCTATTAACATGCTACAGACAAAACTATATCAGTCTCAGACAGACAAAACTATATCAGTCTCAGACAGACAAAACTATATCAGTCTCAGACAGACAAAACTATATCAGTCTCAGACAGACAAAACTATCTCAGTCTCAGACAGACAAAACTATCTCAGTCTCTATCTCAGTCTCAGACAATCAAAACTATCTCAGTCTCAGACAATCAAAACTATCTCAGTCTCAGACAATCAAAACGCTACAAATTTGTCTCAGGCAAACAAAATGCTCCCACAAATAACAAATTCGAAGAAAGTTAACAAATCTTAGACATCTCAAAATGCTCCCACAAATAACAAATTCGAAGAAAGTTAACAAATCGTAGACATCTAACAAATCTTAGTCTTAGACAAACGAATCTCAGACATCTCTTACATCAATCTCTACCTGCTTATAAATTTCTGGTCATTTATGTTTTTTCCTACAAAAATTATAAACAAAATAATTATATATTTGCATTTTTTAAAAACAAAATTAAGTAAAAAAACAATCTAAAAATATTATAAATTAATTATTAGTGACATTACTTTGAAAATTTAATATGCATTAAAAAAAAGTTATTTTCAAGTATCTTTTTTAATTATATTATGTCTCATCTAGAATAATTGAATTATAATAATTATTAAAAGACACAATGGAGAATATTCTGATAATAACAAATTTATTTCAATATATCATTTTTTATTAAAAGATTCATTATTTAAAAAAAAAAAAAGAAAAATCCTCATATGAAGTTTGTTTTTTTTTTCTTCGTATAATTAAAAAAAAAAAAAAAAACAAAAACAAATATTAAGTTTAAATTCAACTGAATTATTCAATCCTAACTATCAATAAAATACATTTTACCCTTTATTTGGTTGATTTTATGAGCATTAGATAACTTTAACCATGTGTAATTAAGATTACGACTTGTACTAATTTAATCGGTTCATTATGATATCGCAAATCCTAATCACACTAACAATTAAATTAATTTTAATGATAATCTGTCAATCTTTTAATATAATAAATTATTCTTAAACATGATTCAAGTACTTTATAATTATATTATATATATATATATATATACTTTAAAGAATAATTGTGACACTGAACCCTATTAACGAATAATTAATTATATGCCATTGTTTCGTGTGGTTGAATTTCTGTCGTTATAAAACGACATAAATATTTTGTGAGAATATGATTCTCGAGAACTTTCCTACAAAGAATCTTCATCCCGATTCGTTCTCACCTCGTGAACATCTCCAATTGGAGGTTAAAATGTACGCAGAGACTTTTCCACATGCATTGACCACGTTAAAGTAATAGTAATAATAGCGATGAATGTTTCTTTCTCCAAAAAAGGTAAATGCATAGCGATGATATGCTAAAATGGAAGGTGCCAACTCCCATAACATCACCAGCCTGTGACCCTTCTTTAATTTATTTTGGTCTCTCCCCAACATTAAATTGAATGGGATATATGGTGGGTCCTATTTTTTAATATTATTATTTAAAAAAAAAAAAAACAATTTGTATAAAGAGACAAGACCATGTCCCAAAAAAATATTTTAATGTTTAAATGAAAATAAATTAAAAATTGATGTTTTTTTTTATAATAAAATTTAATTAATTAATTAGAATACATAAAATTCGTAGGGTGGTAGATTTAATTATTTTTGTAGAATGGGCGATAAAATAAAATAGGGTGGGGAAAGGGGTGAAAACAAAATAATGAAAGTTTAAAGAATCCACGTGTCGGTTAGGGAATGCCTGCGTTCAATTCTACGGTCGCCGCACGCACTCTCAGGCTCAGCCACTCGTCAATTTTATTATTTATTTTTTTAAAATTTGATTTGATAATTATAATTTCATAAAATATTTATAATATATTTTTTTTTATCAATTTGTAAAACTAATTAAGAGCCTAATATTTTCTTTTCCTTTTTTTTTTATAGTCCGAATATTCGAATTTTGATTCTTTTTCTAAAATTAGAAAAATATTTTGAAATTACATTATCATATTATTTTGTTGAGATAAATTGATAATTGACAAGTAATATACAGTGGAGGGCGTTTTAAAAAATACCTTTAATAGCATATTTACATTTAATTCTTATTATAAAAATAGAAAAATATTTCCGAGCAACTCGAAATTATTTAATTTTTATTTGGTTATTTTATTTTCCTTCGATTAAAAAAAAAAAAAAAAAAAAAAAAAATCGGTCGGGAAGGGATGTGGGGTACGTGGAATTCAGACGGTCTGTGTCAGACGGCAGTTCTTATTACGTGGCACTTTTTTAGCCTACCTGGTAACTGTCGGGCATTTTGTCGGTTTTCTTTTCTTTTTTTTAATTAACATTATTCATCGAATTATAATTAAATAATATTTCGCGTATAATTCGTGTCACAATACGGAATTAACCGCTATTAAAGAATGTGGTAATTACAGTAAGGACAGAATCTTCCACTAAAATAACTGAATTTTATTTTATTTTATTTTATTCGGTGAGATATTAAAATCTATAAAAGTGTAGGGGTATATTTGCAAAGCGGGAAATTCTCCAGCCAAATTCGTGAAAATATCGCGATAAATTGGGGCTGATCTTTCCTATAAATACATGGCTCGAGTAAAGCTAGGTTTGCCAGTTTGAAGAGCCAAATACGGGGTTGGTAAAAACTTCTTCTCTTTTTTTATCGTTCTCTCTCTGTTTCTGGCGACTGTAGCTTCAATGGCGGTTTCTTCTAGAAGATCGAGCGGGCCTGTTATGAGGTCTCTCTCACCTTCTGGGAGATTCTGTGGCTCCTATTCTTCTTCTTCGTCTTCGTCTCCGTCTTCTTCGTCATCGGCGTTTGCGTCTTCCACATCAAGCTTTTCCACTGAAAACCCTACTTCGTTTTTCCGTAGATCTCTGTCTCCGTCTCGTGTTCATCTACAAGGTTCTTCTTCTTCTACGTCGGCGTCGTCCGTGAGATTTGCACTGGACCGGTCTATTTCTCCGAATCGGCATATCTCTGTTTTGACTCGTGGCGGTGGGAATCAAGTAGTGAAGAGGCAGAGCAACCAGAAGAGGACGTGCTTGTGCTCTCCGACCACGCATCCTGGTTCGTTTCGGTGTAGTCTCCATAAAGGCGTTCCGTCGCAGCCTACGACTCCTTACTCGTCTAATCGACTCAACGCGCGGAGATCGGCGATGACGAACTCTTTGGTTAGAATCGGAGGAGTTGAAGGCGATTTAGTGAGGCGGGCCCTGGCGTCTCTTATCCGACCTTCGTCTCACAGTCAAAGGCGTCGAGCGGATTTCTGTCCGCGACCGAGCCGGCTTTCAATCATGTCGAAAGCCGATGATCTGTGATGGAAATTTTGGTACGTTGGCCAATAACCTCTGGTTTATTAATCTTTTTATCTCTTCTCTGAGCTTTCAACGACGAAGACGGTGGATTCCGACCACAGGTTCGACGGAAGTGATGGATCTTAGCGCAGGGATACAGAGTTGGAGGCGAAGTATGGGAATCGAATCTGGTTGCCTCTTCAGTGTACCTCGCTTCACGGAGTTGAACTAAAGAACCTATATAACTCTGTGTGTATACATAGCATAAATATATATGGAAGTAAATACAGTTGCCGCGATATTGATAACAATTCGTGGAACTTTTGAACCCTAATTTTTCACCAATTTCAAAATGAAACATAATCAAACCCTAACTGGTTGTAGTTTCGAACTGTACAGGGCTTCTAATTCGAAAAGGAACGATTCAAAATTATTTGCGCCTGCTAATCGCTGAAATCAGTTCATCGTTATCCATATTCCATACGATTCAAATTGTTTCCAGAACACCTATGTTTGTTATTTTGTTCAACGTACACGTCTCCTTCCTTCTGCTGTCGCCTCCGTTCATGGTGGCCGTGAAATTGAAGCCGGTAATTTACGCATTCATGCTTGCCGTACTCCGTTTTGTCAATCGGATGATTTCTTAAAGGTGATTCAATCTCCATCTTTCTTCTTCCTATTTCCCTTGTTTCTTTGAGTTAGATGTTTGTAATTTCTGTTTGTTCTGTTTACAGATGCATTTGAAGGTTGAAACCTAAGAGCTCTGATTTTGAACTGTGAATTTTGTGATCTGAAAGTAAATTCAGGTGGAGATGATTCAAATTTGAATGAAGTTATGAACTAAGACAGACGATGGAATTCTTGACAGCGACTGAACAATTATAATTGGAATTAATTGGAAACAAATCCTGGAATTCAAAAAGGTAAATAACATCAGAGCTGAGATGAAGTTAGAATGGAATAGAAAAGAATCGAATGAAACATTGAATGGTAGGGTAACTCGGTGGTGCGGTGGAGTGGATGGTTGACCTGTCAAGGCTCAAATGGGTGGAAGGAACCGACTGCTATCTGCCTATGAAAAACCAATCCAAATCCCTATTGATTGTTCATAAAACTATTCAATGGAAGAATGCCCCTTTGAGAGATGAAGAGCTGCCTATGTCAGGAGATGTTACATCTTTTTTGCCGAAGGAAACTATGAAGGGATGGTTAAAAAGTGAAAGGAAATTCTGATTGAGATGGTTTCTCACGTTAACCCACAGGGAATGATCATGAATTTGCTCATTGGGTTGGTATGAGGCCTTTTGGAAAAGCTCAAGAACCATATGAAGTTTTTGGAAAAGCTTAAAGACCATATGAAGCCTTTTGGGAAAGCTCAAAGTAAAACTTTGAAAGCTTATACTCAAAGTGGACAATATCATACCAGACGTAATGTTAGAAATATTGGTTCCGGTAGGGATTACGAGTATTTGGTCTCAGGGAATTGAGTGTAAGACTAGTAGGTGGAAAAGAAAAGAAGGAACACACAAAAGAGGATAAGACGATAATGAAGTGAATAAGTGGCGGTCTTCTCTTGTCGCATTATCATTATCGAGAATCCCACTTTTACCAATTCTGTATGTTCTTTCTTCTCATCTTTTTAAACTAGCAAAATTAAACGTAATAGTTAGCCATATGATGTTGGTCATCTGTAAATCGTTCCACTCACGCCACGCTTCTTAGTTTTTTTGTTTGGTAATGTTGCGTGTCTCCAATTTATCATCTTAGCAGCCATAATAATGATAACTATAACAACAATTTAAGACTAAACATGTTTTTTAGGAACTGTATATTATTTTATGGTCAACATTACGAAGTTATCTGATTTTTGTTGTGATCATTTTGAACTGTAATAGGTGGGCAGAGAAGGACCAGGAAGTTCACCCACCCATCACCATTCTTATGAGGTATGAGTTCTTTTCTAAGTCTCTAAACTTTAGAATATTCTCCATCTTTGTGAAGTCTTTATCTTCCTTTCCTATTTCTTGTAGACCTCAACCCCACACATTACGCGTCCGACACTGACCCTCTTCAATTCTCCTTTTCATTTTTCTAGTACCAAAATTCCCACCAAAAAGCCACCCAATCTCAATCCTGTGTCCCAATGTTCACTCCACACACACACACGCACAGCGATTGCGACAACTAAAAAAGAACCCATGAAATTATGGGACTCCTGAAATCTGTTTGGTTCACTCACTGTGATCTGAAACTAAAACCCCACTTAGAGAGACTTTTCAAGGGCTTTGGGCTGTATATTTGGGCTTTAATTGTCCGCTTTTTAGTGGGCCTTTAATCCTCTGGTCCAATTTTCAAGCCCATTCATAATGCATGTAGGCCCAACACACCTTTTGAACACCTGAAAATTCTATAATTGATATAAAAATATAACAAAAATAGTAACTAAGAAGTTAACTTAAACATTTTAAACATACCCACAAAAATCACATACATATCCATGACCTTTTAGTTGAGTCGAAAATATATACCTAAACTTTGTTAGACAAACACAACTCTCCACAGTGAGATGATATTGTCCGCTTTGAGCATAAGCTCTCATAGCTTGGCCGCTTTGAGCATAAGCTCTCATAGCTTTGTTTTGGGTTTTCCAAAAGGTGAGATGATATTGTCCGCTTTGAGCATAAGCTCTCATAGCTTTGTTTTGGGTTCTCCAAAAGGTTCCATACCAATTGAGAGAGTATTCTTTAATTATAAACCTATTATCTTTCCCTAAATTAGCTGATGAACCGATGTGGGACTTTTATCATCCAACAAACTTGTCGGACAGAAAAAAAAGAAAGAAAAAAGAAACACAAAACTATATCATGAGTTATGTAAATAGTTGCCTCATTACAAAATTTCCAAGGACAACGTTGTTTTAGTTGCATTGGCATTTAAATCAAATGCACATATCACATAAAAACAACCTTAAAATAAATAAAGGGATTCAAGTGGGCTTCATGTCATAGAACAATGAAACCCACAATGAGTGATAATCATCGTCGGTTTCCATCCTCTCTCTATTACAACGACAGCAAATTTTTGGGCTTCCATCTCGTCCATCCAGCGGCCCAGATACTCTTGGGCTCCGGCTCGGTGGTATCAGCCTCATCATTCTCCCCTGCGGCGGTCCATTCAGCTTTGGGCTTCTACTCGAGGCCCAATCAGATACTCTCCCATCCAGAGGCCCAGATGACCTTGGGCTTCTTGGAAACATGGGCCTCTCTTTCCTATCCAACGGCCCAGATAGCTTTAGGCTTTTACTGTTCGTCATTAACTTCTCGTGCGTTCTCCCGTCCAACGGCCCGGACAGCGACACGTGTTTACTGCGTCGTTTCGGCGGCTTGAGCACCTCCTTAACCTCCAGTTTCCGGCTGAGATCCTCGCTGTAGGTAATCGGCTCTGGGGAAATCACCGCCGCGTCTTCCCGGAAAATCCCCTTCTCCGACTTGGCGTTGGTGAAAATAAGCTTCCTGAGGCAGTTCCGGAGGCAGTTCTTGGTCTTGGCGAAAGCGGAAAGGAGCAATTTCTTTTGGGTGGCTTCTTCTCTGTCGCATTTGGCGAGTTTCAGAATCTCGAGCCTGTGTTTGGCGATGGAAACTCCGATTTTCTGGAGAAAATCGTGGTTGAAACGAGGAATGTCTTCGGGTCTGAGGCCATTTCGGGCGAAAACGAGGCCATATTCGTAAGTGTGAAGTGGGTCGAGGCCAGTTCTTGAGAGCCAAGAGAACCAGTCCATCGGAGGTGGCCGACCAAGCTGAGAAATGCTCAAGAGTTTGGAAATTGTGACGTACATATATAGCGTGAGAGAGAGAGAGAGAGAGGGGAGGAGAGTGCAAAAAAAAAATAATAATAATAATAACAATAATAATAATTAAATGCGACCGGCTCCGCTCTTTTATTCTCGTCAATTATACATACATAAAATATTAATTATTTTAAAAATTCATAAATAAATTTATATATTTATATATAATGGATTAATTTTTTTGAATTTATTACCTTAAAGGGTAAAAAAATTGATGGTAAAATTAAATGGACCACAATAATAATTTCAGATGAGAGTGAGGGAAAGAGAGGGATATGGTGTAAAGATCCGTTGCTTTCGGTATGGATCAATTATTTATGTAATTTTGGAAGTATTTTGAACGTTGTATTACCATTATGTCCTCTTTAGTTTAGTTTTTTTCTTTTCTTCTTCTTCTTAAGGAATGATGCATTTCATAATTACTTTTTAGAATTTTTATTATGATGGTTTAAGGCGATTATTTTTATTTTATTTTTTTATTGTTTTTTATTATGTAAAGTTGAATTAAAAATGGAGATGATGATAGATTTAGATAGTTATTTATAGAGAACATGGGTCGAGGGATGCCGTCCAATCAAAAGTGACATGGATGGGTACGAGTTTTGGGGCATTAGGGGGGCTAAGTCATAGTTTTGTTTTTGGTAGGGTAGGGGGTTGCATGTGGATAGATTCACGAGAAAGGAATGGGTTGGATGTGTTGAATACAGTTTGGTTGCTATGTAGGATGAAGAAGTCAGAGATTTGTTATTATTGGAGGGATGCCATATTCAATTCAATGCTTCTTTCTATAGTTGGAACTTTAATTCACTCTACACACAATAAAGACCTAACCCTTTCTTACACTCCAATACTAAATCAAAACCCACTTTTCCTTCCTATCTCTCTCTCTCTCTCTCTCTCTCTCTATCTTCTACTTATTTATTACTCAAATCAAAGTTTTCAACTATAATTTGTTGCCTTTATTGTGTCTTCACTTTTTTCGGAAAAAGATATGCAAGTTATACGAAAGATTTTGATTAATATTTGATTTAGATTTTGATCAATATTTGATTTGTTGTGGGGGAGAGCGTGTTCGCCTATCTGATGAGAGAGGTTGTTTTATTGAGAGGTTTTATTGTGGGTAAATCGAGAAGTTTGCCTATCTAGTGAGAGAGGTTGTTTTATTGTGGGTAAATGAAAATTTACTCTACCAACTTGAGAATAGTATGATATTGTTCACTTTATAAGCTCTCATGGCTTTGCTTCGGGCTTCTCCAAAAGGCTTCATACAAATGGATAGAGTATTACTTGATTATAAACCCATGATCATTCCCTAAATTAGCCGATGTGGGACTTTCATCATCCAACAACATTTAGAATATATTCAAAAGGCACTTCAACTTAGGGTATGAGATGTTTAGTAAATAATATTTTGATCCCTAAAGTAAATTGTTTTAATTACCACAACAAAATGTTCCCTATGTTCTTATTTGTATATTTCCTATAATGTAGAGCCAATCACGGAAAATAATTCATGGGTAGTTAGGAAAAGTTAAATGTTTTGAGATTTAATTAATATAAGTTATTAAATTCAGTAACCTACTACCACATTGCTGATCTTAAGGGCATAGATGCTGCAAATGTTGGGAGGTTTTTGTGGCTTTACAATGCCCACTTTTAAATTATTAAATACACTTTCAAAATATATAAAGACAAAACAACCACTTACATAGAGCCTTGTAATAAAGATATAAAACCTACTCCCACAAAAGTTTAGAAAACATTTAGATTAATATAACGCTACAAAAGCTTTCTTCATCGAAGTCAAAATTTGAGTCTCATCGAAGTCAAAATTTGAGTCTCTTAACTTTGTCCCTTGCACTTGACTCTTGGATTGTTTAACAGTGGGAAAGTCTATAGAATCGTAGAAATATAGGTATTTGTTGACTTGGTCGGGTGATGGAAAAGTACAAAAGGTTGATCTATAAAGAAAACTGTCTTAATAGAGAAGATATAGATTTTTCTTAGTACGACAAGGCTCGAGGATTTGAATCACTAACCTAGAGGAAATGAGTGCATGTTAAAAAGATAAAGATCTAGAAATATCATCTGATCCGAAATTATTCAAGAGAGTAAATTTATACCTTAAAAGTTGTACCGTTGCATCCATATTTTCAACCATAAATCTTGTAGAGCTTGTACCAAGAGCTAGTGTAGTAGGGATAAATGAATGCACTGCAAAAGAAAAAACAAGGAGGGGTGAAAGAAAGCTGCTTGCCTTTGCATCTAAAACATATTATAAAAGCAAACCTAACAAATAACTAATAGCTGATTGAATTAATGAAATCCTAATACATATAATAGACCCAGAAAATAATTGATGTTAGGGAGATGGTGGTTGAATCATAGCCTCAGCCTATGATTTCGCCATTGAAGCATGAAAGACCACTTGGGTATTGCCAGAAGGTTGGGAACCATTAAGTTTTGCTTTACAAGAAGGGAAGGCACATGCTTTGGGAAAAGCTGTAGTGGAGATTGTGGACTGAACAGAGCACAAATGAAGCATAGACATCAAGTGGGTACTAGTGGGAAGAATGGTTGCATACCCATTTGAGAACTGTACCTAAAATAAAATAATAACAAAAGAAATTTGGATCTTTCTGAGATCCATATGATGTTATTGACTCAAATAATATCGTCTCTCAATCGTGGTTATTGTGGAAGTGTTGTAAATGTCTCAATAAAAGCAAGCTATGAGTTTACCAATTCAAACTCGCTGCTTTTCCCCTCCAATAAGTTGAATCATTGTCCAATACAATAAATCCCATAAACGACTGCCATATCAGTAGCTTTCAGGTTGACCTATATTCAGATATGATCAAAGCATATGAAATTCCACATGGGAGTTGTTCGTCGTGGGGCCTGAAAATCGGTGGATTGATCTCCATAGCAACTGTATAGTTGAATTCGAGAACAGAATCCAAATCTACAGAGGAATGGCTTCTTTTGTAAGGTTAGTTTGGTTGTTAAAACTTCTACAATATAAATATTCACATTACTCTTCGGATTCATTTTTTGGGTATTTGACGTCTGTAACCATGACGATCTCGTCTTCTAAGTCTTCACTTGGCTCTGTTTCCTTGTAATCATCAGGGAGCACGTTGCAGTTAATGGTGTACCACACTGGTCTCTCTTCCTGGAATAACCTGCCCAGTCAAAACAAAATGATCGGACAAGGGATAGAATAGAAACTATACCTATCAATCACATTGACATTTTGATGTTAACTCTTTTAAATTGGGATAACTTCCTTTCTTTTTGAGTTCCTATGCTAGTTTCCTATCTCCTATTGATTGCCTCGTACACAATGTAGCTACACAATCGGTTAAACTGATAGCAGGTTGTGGCAGTAACACTTGATTTTGTCGCTATATTTCAGCTAAAAATGAGCAAAATGGATGTGTGTGTATAGGTAAAAGAGAAAGGAGAGAAGGAGAGATTTACAGATGCTTGCAAAGCGTCGGGCATCGCACTGTAAGTGCATACTTGCATGTTGATAGTTCTGTGATAGAGTCGATCATCGCTCTTGGCTCCGAGCAAACAAATCTAACCTGCAACGCAATTAAAAACCAATGTTCGTTGATGGGAAAAAAAGAAGAAAAAAAAAGTGACAAGGTAAATCATTAATTACTTTGTACCTCGGTTTCTCGTGGTCGATTTGTGAGATCACACATGGTTCCATTTGTGTAATGATGAGCATGATACCTGAGTGAGTCGGGTAGATCAGTAATCATTTTAGAAATTGAGATTAGTTGTTTAGTTATCAACTAATAGATCTCATGTCTATCACACAAATCTTGTACATGACATGACTCAACGAATCACCAATCTTTCTCTTGCACTGTTCTCAATTTTAAATAATGAGCAGATTAACACACTTCCTTCCTAGCTTTCCTGCTATAATATTGCGACTGTGGCATCCAAACACAAAATTCATACGAGTTTTTTGTTTCATGTCTGAATGTCACATTTGGCACATGTAAGAAATGATTATGAAAGAAACTCAAAGCCAAATCAACAATAGAATGGCGGATTAAAACTCATACAAGTTTCTTCTTCCATGTATGCCTCCATCTTACTACTTTTGAGAAGTGTTAGAACTAGGAAAATTACAAGCTTTACTAATCAAAGATCGTCTTTGCCCATTACTTAAATTCTGTTCATAATTCTTAACTTAACTAATTATAATATAAGCACACCTTTGAGATGCATCTTTGGAGCGAGGATCCTTCAAAGTAGATATATCAGAGAGATTCTCATTGAGATTAGCGGTTTCCTCTGCATCATAGACACCCAATACAAACTCCTGAACTACCTGTAAGACAAAACGACAGAACCTTCGAAGTCTTTACTACTAAACAGTTTACCATTAGATCATCACAAATAGCAGAGCATGAATTTACATTTATAATTAACCAATAAACCATGACAGTTGCCCTCCTTATTCATAAGCTAAAAAACAAGGTTCTTTACGAGTATTAACATCAATCCCCCATTTTAAGCACAAGGATTCGAGAATCACATAAAGAATGCATTAGGATGTGCTAGAAGAGACTACCTTATCATCCTCCAAATGAAATTGTCGTAGCGTTTTCTGGTAACAAAATTCATATGTCCACCAACCCTCTTGCTGCAAAAAGAAATTAACGATGCAAGGCCAACATGTTATAACATAATCATCACATGGTTTACCTAAAAATGCACATAATTTGCCACAAACGACCAAAGTCTTAAATAGCTTCAGTGTTGAGCGCAACCAAAGACACCTTGTCTCACGTGAAGCAAGGCAACCTAAAAGCACAAACTTCACTTGCGCTACTTAAGCATATCATATATTTTTAATATATATTATTTATAAAATTAAAGAAAATAACCAAGGAAGAAAATATCTAAGTTCTTTAACTTTTTGTTGGGATGCCTGATTTCTGAAGGCACACATTAAAAAACACTGTTTACAAGATACAACTTTGTTTTTCTTTTGAGATGTGATATTAAAATATAGATAAGATAGTCATCATATGCATGCAAAACAATATTCAACGATAAATCCTAACCCTGACAAAGCATTGCTCTTTTAATGCCTCAAGTAGCTCATCTGGAGTCTTCAATTTAACCCGCTTCTCAGATTCCATAATCATGCTAGTCATGTTCGGTTGAATAGCTGGCTTTTCACTCTTGGACTTCTCCACCTTAGGCAAGTAACATAAGTAATTCTTTCCATTTTTTTTGGGCATAAACACAGATTCCTGGTCATCATCCTGCAAAGGCACAAAAACATAGTAAGCGCATATGGCATTGAACATACCTTCTTATTCTTAAATTCTGAAGACAAATTGCTGAGAATGAGATCAAAGTTCCACATTAGCTAGAAAAGAGAAAAATCATGGGGATAAAAGTGAGAGGCGATATCTTCGTTGGTATGCGGACTTTTAATGAAACCAAAAGTAGAGTCATGAGGGCTTATACCCAAAGTCAACAATACATACTATTGTGAAGATATATAAGAGTTTTGTTGTCCCTAACAAGTGGTTCAAAACCATGCTATGTTGGTAGAATCCTCGAGTGCCGAACAAAGAAGTGCAAGCCTTCAAAGATATAATTATGGTGTGATATGTGATTGAGTTCTATCAGATAAGCAGTATGCTATGGTGAAGAGGAGTTGGACTGGTTAAGAGTTGGATGAAAAGATGGCTATTTCTATTTGACGGGAGACTAAATGGTACTTTGTTTGAGGGGAGAATTGTTAAGAACGTGACAAAAGTTCAACAATGGCTAGATAAGAGGAAGATCATCATAAGTAAAGTCATAAGAATTTTTCGACATCGCGAGTAGAATCTTGTTATACAAAACTTTTCAACAAATCTTGGTGTAAACGGTATGATATTTTTACTTCCTATATTTATACCTCCCTCATTGTCAATTGAGAAGGTCTTTTTTGTAAACATCATGGATATTACATCCTTTTGTAAATTTCAATCATCAATGAAATTGACTCTTATAAAAAAAAAAATTCTGTTAGTATCAAGAATCAACAACTAAGTACATAAAGCTTACCGGATTGTAAGGCGAGTCTTCTGGATGGAATTCAATATTGTATTTTGGCCCACGAGAGTTGCGACTAAATGTACCACCTGCTTATCATCAATCAGAAAGAACGAATAATAATATTTCATACTGATAAGTTATTGTCACAATACGCAAAAGTCATAAATGTAAAGATGGTTCAACGCACTACATTTTGAGGTTTCAAGTTGTGTTCAACAACCTATGAAATATCAGCCTCCGGTGGGACGAAATTCTACGATTTAGATTTCAGAGTTCACCTATTCCCATATGTGACACTTATTATCTAAGCAACTGCCCACAATTCAATCAAACATGGTTTGAGAAATGAATTTAAGAACTGGATTTTACTTCTGAAATTTAAAAATAGAAAATCATTTTATTCTGAAATGGATATCTATCCCTTCAAAATCACGGCAATCCCCACGACTTCTACAAATAATCGCAATCACAACTCAAAACGATCATTGCTAATAAGCCATCAATTGATCCAATAATCATCAATAAGTTCAAAAGAACCTCCCACCACCAGCATTATCCTTCGGAATCCAAGCATCATGTCCTCAATCAATCGGAAGCAAAAGACTCAAAACTCATTAAAAAGTAAGATAGACAGAAAACCATTTCTAAATACTGAATTCAAAACAAAAATAAATAAATAATAACCATATCACAAATTCATCAATCGAGATTGTACGCATAAAACAGACATTTATTTTGAAACATTTCATGAAAAAATTCAAGAGAGAAAAGACGAGGAGAAGAACTTCACCTAATTGAGCTGGGAAGATCTGGTCAGCAAACGCAGAGTAGCAAAAACTACCAGCTATAAGAACCAGCCACATAAATTCCCTCATCTCTGTGTCCTCAAACGAACTCACAATGGTGAAAACGAGGGAAGCAAACTGGAAGGGTGAGGAATTACCAGCTGGGAGCGAAAGGACGACGACGGCCACGACGAGAGGAAGAAGAAAGTGGTGTCTTCGTAAACTCACTTTACGGCGTCGTATTGACACTGATCCACTGCCACGGAAGCTTCACCATTGAATATTTGCCACGTCATTTAAGGAGTAGCGGATGAACTTAATTCTCAAGTAAATGGGCTGGGCCCAATGTAATGGACCGTCGCTTCCATTCTAAGTGGGCTTTGTTCATGGGCTATGCTTCGGCCCAATTTTATTTTTATTTTTTATTTTTTTTTTAGTGAAAAGGCGATGACTTAGGAGGTAAGGCAAAGCGACAAGTGGGTGAATTCTGGTAAAGACGCCTAATAAGGGCGGTGGGGGTATGCCGTGTCCGTTTACGTGGTGTCTGTTAGTTGACGGCGGCCGTTAATAGTTTTGAAATGTAGACTTATGGGCCGGAGTGGGCCGGTCTGAAAGGCCCATTATAGTTGTTTGTGATTGTCGTAGCGGCAATCGCACATGGTATATTCTTTGCGCATGGGGACCACTCAATGGCCGACATGGGAGGGTGGGATCCTGCAAAAGCCCGTTTCCCACCACTATTTTATCCATATTTTAAAAAATAATAATAACTAAATTATAAAAAAATAATTATAACAATTGAAATTTTTGTATTTTATGTATTTGTTCCCTCTTCATTGATAATGGGATCTCACAATCCACTCTTTATGGTCTAGCGTTTTCGCTAGCATACTGTGTTTGGCTCTGATACCATTTGTACCAACCTAAGATTACCGCTAGTAAATATTGTTCGTTTTAGCACGTTATGTACTGTCGTTAGCTTCACTGTTTCGAAGATGTTGGGCCCTTAAGGGATGGACTGTGAGACTCGCATCGGTTGAAGAGATAAATAAAATATTTTTTATAAGAGCATAGAAACCACTTCATAGTAGATACATTTTAAAAATACATTTATTAAAAAAATATTTTTAAAGTTCGAAAATGTTGATTAATAAATTTAAATTAATTTTTAGTAATATTTATCAGTTAAAATTTATTAATTTCTCTATAATAAAATTATGAAAAAGGAACTCATAAATTCTATAAAAAAAATGTTTCGTATACTTATAATATATATATATATATATATATATATATATATAAATTAATTAATGACATTTTTATAATATAATTATAGAATTGGGAACCAACGACCCACCGTTTTCACAACCGGCGTTAACTAAAGAGTTGGAATTCACGGTAACGGGGGCCCACATACTTTTGAGTTTTCGGGTCAAACGGCAAACCTTGTAGGAATAAAATTTAAAAAATTAAAAAATTAAAAAATTAAAAAAAAATGATATAAAAATTATTATCAGCTCAGCTTTGCTCAGAATTTTGTGGCGTCCACGACAAGTTGTTGGAAATCTTACTCATTACAAAAGTACAAACGGATTCTACGGTTGGTTTTCCATTTCATTTCGTTTGCTAGTAATATTCGGCCAAAGAAAATAATAATTCTTCGTTGTTTCTTGCCTGGAGATTCCCCGGAATAATTTCAGAGATTAATTCGTTACTCTGATAAGTTCATCTTCCTAGATTTCTTGCATTTCTCGCGGATTATAATCGAAGTTTGTTTCTGCTTATGATGTATACTTTTTAGCTCTATCCGCTTGTTTCTTTCTTTCTGAATCGGATTCTGAATGAATGGTTAAAATTTCGATTCGGTGTTGTTTGAAGTTTCTCTGTTTTAGAAGGCTGAATTCATGAATAGAAGCCTCCGTTTGATTTTCAAGGGAATTTGAGGATCGTTCTACTCTCTTTTATTACAAATTTTGGGGGTTTGGTGCAATTAGATCCTAAGCCCTTTCGTTTTCGTCTGTTTTACGCTTGATTTTCGGGTACTTTCTGCGGTATTCGACTACAGGGGAGTTTGGTTGGGTAGATTTTAGGCAGTTTTTACTTGGAACTTCCTATATACTGTGTTGATTTTTCTATAAGGGTTTAAGAATTGTTTTTAGGGTTTGATTCTCTTCCTCTTGGACTAGTCTAGTTTAGTTGGTTTGGAACGATAGTTAAAGAAAGTAAGTCTGTTCATCAGTTCTTGATTCTTCACTTAGTTGGATTCTTTATGGGGAAGCAAACTGGGAAGAAGAAGAAGCAGATTGGGGATAAATATCGTGAGGCGATATCGAAACATCGTCAAGGTGGAGTTGGAAGTTCAAGTTATGATAAAGACCATGTTATTTTCATTACTATGTCTCAGGCTTTAAAGGAGGAGGGCAATAAATTGTTTCAATCTAGAGATGTTGAAGGAGCAATGTTGAAGTATGAAAAGGCCTTGAAATTACTTCCAAGAAACCATATAGATGTATCCTATCTTCGGAGTAACATGGCGGCGTGCTATATGCAGATGGGGGTTAGTGAGTATCCCCAAGCGATTCATGAGTGCAATTTGGCTCTTGAAGTTACACCTAAATATAGTAAGGCATTGTTGAAGCGGGCTAGATGTTATGAGGCTTTGCATAGACTGGACTTGGCTGTAAGAGATGTTAATGCAGTTTTAAACATGGAGCCTCGAAATATTATGGCGTTGGAAATATCAGAGAGACTAACAAAGGCACTTATGATGCAAGGATCAAAGGAAGACGATGCTGAGATCAAGCTGCCTCGTGATTTTGTTGAATTGCCTTCTTCATTGTTGCGGCAAGAAAGACCAAAAGAGAAGAACCGAAAGACGAAAAACAACCAAAAGACTATGGAAACCATTGATGAGAAGAAGGCTGATGAAACAGTGGAGGAGAAGGCTGATGAAATAATAGTGGAAGAAGCGAAGGCCGATGAGACCGTGGAGGAGAAGAAGGCTGATGAAATAATAGTGGAGGAAGAGAAGGCCGATGAGACCGTGGAGGAGAAGAAGCCCGAGGATAAACTTGTTGTGGAGGAGAAAATCAACAGGACACAGGAGGAAACACCTATGAAATCTGTGAAATTGGTGTTTGGAGACGATATTCGATGGGCTCAGGTGCCAATTGATTGCACTCTATTGCAACTAAGGGAGGTTATTCGAGATCGTTTCCCAACCTGCACAGCAGTTCTTATTAAGTACAGGGATGAAGAAGGTGATTTGGTAACAATTACTGCTGATGAAGAATTACGATTGGCTGAAACATCTAAGGAGTCACAGTGTTCTGTTAGATTTTATATATTTGAAGTTAATCCAGAGCAAGATCCATTCTATGAAAGGTTCAAGAATGATGAGGATTCCAAGTGTAAAGTTGAAGAAAATAGCTATGTATTAAGAGCAAAAGAAATGAAGATATCATCTTGCATTGATGACTGGTTAATTCAATTTGCTCAGTTATTTATAAACCACGTTGGGTTTGAATCTGCCCCATACCTGGATCTCCATGACCTTGGGATGAAGCTTTATTCCGAGGCTGTGGAAGAGACGGTAACGAGTGAAGAAGCTCAGGGTCTTTTCGAATCAGCAGCAGAGAAGTTTCACGAGATGGCAGCCTTAGCACTCTTCTACTGGGGTAATGTTATCATGTCAAGGGCGAGGAAGAAGGTCTACTTCACAGATGGTGTGTCAAAAGTATCTTTGTCTGAACAAATCAAAGCTGCGTACGATTGGGTCGAAAAAGCATACGTCGAAGCAGGAAATAAATATCAGATGGCGGTGAAAATCAAGCCAGACTTTTATGAAGGCTATCTAGCACTGGGACAGCAACAGTTTGAGCAGGCAAAGCTTTCTTGGCATTATGCAGTTAGCAGCAATGTTGATCCGAAAACATGGCCTTGTACGAAGGTTATACAACTTTATAACAATGCCGAGGACAATATGGAAACAGGAGCGAGGATGTGGGAAGAATGGGAAAAGCAGCATACCGCCGAACTCTCTAAATCGAGCAATGTTGAAACCCCGTTGCAGAAGATGGGGTTAGATGGACTGATCAAGGATATATCAGCTGATGAGGCTGCAGAACAGGCTAAGAATATGAGGTCTCATATAAACCTCTTATGGGGCACCATGCTCTACGAGCGATCGATATTGGAATTTAAGATGGGGCTGCCATCATGGCATGAATGCCTAGAAGTTGCAGTTGAGAAATTTGAGCTTGCTGGAGCTTCTTCAACTGATATCGCAGTTATGATAAAGAACCACTGTTCAAGCAACAACGCACATGAAGGTACAGTTTCAAATATATTCATGTTTAGAAGCTGTCTGTGCATCAGGTGACTTCATTTGCATTTCATCATGCTGTGCTAATCTTTTTCTGATCTTTTCCAATTATAGGTCTTGGGTTCAAAATTGATGAGATAGTTCAGGCATGGAATGAGATGTATGAAGCTAGAAAGTTGCTAACTGGGATTCCATCATTCCGATTAGAGCCATTATTTCGACGACGGGTCTCGAAAATCTATCATGTTTTGGAGCAAGCTTGAAGGAACATTATAGGTAAGTTCTACTCACAAAAACAAATATTTTAAGCTCATCAAACACTTAAGAACCTACATTTTGATTACTGAAAAGAAAGTGCTACCAACACACACACACACAAATTATGAACTGCATCACTGTAACAATGGCTAGCCCTTGTTTTGTTCAGATTATAGGTACATTTGTAGCGTGCTTCCTAAGAAGTATTAGAAGGCTGTTGTTCATTGCTGGTGTCATCATGCATTCTTTCTCCATACAGGGTTCTTCTATCCATGAAATTGCAGGGGCTTCCATTTTATTTAGTTTCTGCTTTCACCTTCATTCATTCTCTGGTCTCCTAAACTAGTTTTCATGTTTAAGCTCATAGGTATTATAGTCTTTGATTGTCAGTTCAAGTCGTCTAGAAAACAAATTCTTTCATTGTTTCTTATCTTGTTTTGTAGTTTATGGTGTAATGACATATAGTTTGTAATCTTAGTCTGGAGGTATATGTATATTCATTTTAAATTTTTATTAAATTCGATCTGCATTTCTTCTCTTTAGAACAACTAAATCGAATTTCTATTTTGTAAATCGTAAGTAATGGCAAGGGTTATGGAACGTGTGATGAGATAGGTTGCTCGTTGTGTCATAGAATATATATCATCATATTTTTGCGTTTAAAAGACTTTCCCGTGATTAGGAACTTTGTTTTTTCCCGTCTAAAAGAATTTTGGCATGTTAGGTATCGTTGTCAACCTCACGATTTTAAAATGCGTCTGCTAGTGAGAAGTTTCCACATTCTTACGAGGAATATTGCTCTATTAGATATTGTCTGTTTTGTCCTGTTAGATATCACCGCTAGTCTCACAATTTTAAAACGCGTCTATTAGGTGAGAGGTTTCCACATTTCTACCAGGAATATTGTTCATTTTGGTCAGTTTCACGGTTTTAAAATGCGTTAGAGAGAGGTTTCCACTTCCTTGTAAAGGATGTTTCGTTCCCTCCTCAACTAATGTGGGATCCCACAATCCACCCTCTTGTGGGGTACAACGTCCTTACTAGCACACGGTCCAGTGTCTGGCTCTGATACCATTTATCACAGCTCAAATCTACTACTAATAAATATTGTCCCCTTTGGCTCGTTACACAGCGTCATTAGCCTCACATTTTTAAACCTGTCTACTGTGGAGGAGGTCTAGCTCTACTCAAACCAATGTCTCGCACCATCAGGCTTACAGTTTTAAAACGTGTCTGCACCCTCTTGTGGGGTACAACGTCCTCGCTAGCACACCGTCCAGTGTCTGGCTCTGATACCATTTATCACAGCTCAAGTCTACTACTAATAAATATTGTCCCCTTTGGCTCGTTACACAGCGTCATTAGCCTCACATTTTTAAACGTGTCTACTGTGGAGAAGGTCTAGCTCTACTNCATTTTTAAACCTGTCTACTGTGGAGGAGGTCTAGCTCTACTCAAACCAATGTCTCGCACCATCAGGCTTACAGTTTTAAAACGTGTCTGCACCCTCTTGTGGGGTACAACGTCCTCGCTAGCACACCGTCCAGTGTCTGGCTCTGATACCATTTATCACAGCTCAAGTCTACTACTAATAAATATTGTCCCCTTTGGCTCGTTACACAGCGTCATTAGCCTCACATTTTTAAACGTGTCTACTGTGGAGAAGGTCTAGCTCTACTCAAACCAATGTCTCGCACCATCAGGCTTACAGTTTTAAAACATGCCTGTTAAGAAGAGGTTTTCACTTCCTTTTAAGGAATGTTTCGTTCCCTTCTCCAACTAATATGGGATCTCACACCCACCGTTAGCAGATACTATCTATTTTGGCCTGCTACGTATAGCGGTCAGTCTCACATTTTAAAAATCTCTATCTAATAAGGAAAGGTTTCCACACCTTAAGTAAGTTTCTTTTCTCTCGTGTGAAATCTGACCAAAGTAATTTTAAAAAAATTATTTTTATTTTTAAAATTTAGTCAAGAATTCACTAAAAAAAATAAAAAAACAAACAATTTCCTAGAAAAAGAAATAGTTTAAAAGGAAATTTTTTACAAATTTGGTATCTCCATTAACAATTATTACTTAAAAATTTAAAAGGAAAAGTCTCCAAATAACAATCTTAATGACCATTTATAATCTAAAGTTCAAAAACAAAAGTCAACCAATTTTGTCCTCATTTTCATTATCTTGTCTTAAATTTTCTTATAATTTTCTTTTCTAAAAAACATCATATTATTCTAATTATTAATTATTCCTTAATGTTAAATAAATTATTCAAATAGAGCGGTAATTATTATTAAATATTATAACAATAAAATAAATAATAAGCTTTCAACCATATAAATAATAATAATAATACCGAATAATTTAGTGGATAAAACATTAGTTATCATCGTCCTAAATATTAATAGTTTGACTTAGTCCACTGCTAGTAAATATTGTCAACTTTAACCCGTTACGTACAACGGTTAGCCTCACAGTTTTAAAATGTGTTTAAAATGCCTCTAATACTATTTGTAATAGTCGTAACGTATCGTTGTTAGTCTCACGATTTTAAAATATTTTTATAAGAAATGTTTCATTCCCGTCTCTAGTAAATATGAGATCTGTGAATGTTTGATTAATCCACCACACCTAAATGGTGTGAAAGTTATCTTATTTATAATCAAATAAATTACAAGGATATGGAAATACTAATAAATGGAAATAACAATAAATGGAAAGATACCTATAGTAATAAGGCAAATATTAGATATTTGCCTTATAATAAAATATCGAATATAATGTATATGGTAAACTATAATTTATTACTAAATATCCTTAACACCCCACCGCAAGCTGAGCGTCGGATTTGAACAAACGTGAAGCTTGGATCTGAAAAATTCAAAGTGGTTGAGAAACACTTTTCGTGAAGATGTCAACAACCTGGTTCAGAGGAGGCGTAAAGAAACACTTTCTTGGCCATCGAAAATTGCAGAGGGATCGCCACTCAGCGGCGATGCTGCCTTGGCTTCGACGAGAATATGTCTAACCCATAAACAGGGATTGTCGCTTAGCGACGATGCTACCTTGGCTCTGGTGAGAATATGTCTAACCCCAAGAAGTAGAAGGGGAAACCTAGAGCAAGGGACAAAGACAATGTTGAAGCCGGAAGAGTCGCCACATTGGGGAAAGGAGCCAATTTTGGCAAAAAGGGCAGCCGGAAGAGTCGCCACATTGGGGCGAAGGAGCCAATTTTGGCGAGAAGGGCGGCAGCAACTTGGTTGGCGAAGATGCCAGTGCGGCGCCTAGATTCCAAAGGTGAATCTCTGCAAAAGGTCGATAGGCTTATCGAGATTCTGTATATTTCTGAAGAGAAATGCTGATGAAGATCCTAAGATTAGGGTTTCTATGAAGGATAAAGGGAAAATTGAGAAGAAAATGAAAGAGACTATGTTTGGAAAAGGTGAGGTTGTATGTACAGAGTATGGTGAAGGATGATTTGGAGGTCAATAGGGTGGAGCCGAAGAGTAATTAATCGGCTCCGCCTGCGGTAGCCATGAAGACTGCTCCTGCGGCGTCAAAGCCAGCAGGGGTGGTGGAGAAGAACAGTAGAATATTTCAAAAGCCATTGAAAAGAAAGGATCCGGGTTGCTAAACCAAAATGGCTCTGATACCATGTGAATGTTTGATTAATCCACCACACCTAAATGGTGTGAAAGTTATCTTATTTATAATCAAATAAATTACAAGGATATGGAAATACTAATAAATGGAAATAACAATAAATGGAAAGATACCTATAGTAATAAGGCAAATATTAGATATTTGCCTTATAATAAAATATCGAATATAATGTATATGGTAAACTATAATTTATTACTAAATATCCTTAACAAGATCTCACTCAAATAAGGGTTAAATTTATGAACAGAAAAGATACCAAAAAAACACACTACTCCATGTTTACCCCTATATAAGAACCTTTACGAACTACAACTTTCTCACACCCACAAAACAAAACGTCTCTAGAAGGTCGAGCATATTAACAATGAAGCTAGCATTCGTATTCCTCGCCTCCATCGCCATTTTAGCTTCACCGACAATGGCTCGCATGATGGTGGAATGGCCCGACCAATTAGTTGACGTAGATGCTTCTTTCGGAAGTTGCTTACCGTTTATATTGGAAGCATCATCGTGTGTGGTAGATGTGGTCAAGGCTCCAACTGGCCCTCATCCTTCTTGTTGCAAAGCTATTTCTTCGCTCAACGATTGTGCCCCTAAAATCTATGGAATGATTCCTCCGGCCGATATGGATATTATTAAGAAGTTTTGTAATTTGTAAGGCGTTTAAGCGTTTTAGAGAAAAAAATAAAGTTATCTAAAATTGCTATGAATAAGAAATTTATATGAATATTGTATGGAATTTATGATCTTTAGTGTTCAACGTGCTTAATATTATTGTTCGTCTTGTTGCAATGCTATTTCTAAACTTGAAGATTGTTCGTCTGAGTTTCTCAAAGACGTACCTACCGGTGATATGATTTTGGCTAAAGGTGTTTGTGTTTCGTGGGGTGTTTATATTTTTAAACTAAATGATCTTTCGATTATTTGAATGATTATGAAGTATGGAAATTTGAATACGAAGAGAATGTACCGTAATGATTAACGGTCGGATAAGTATTTGATATTGAGTTTCCTTCACTCTCGTGAGACTCATTATTTCAGTTGGGATAATGAAAAACTAGTAAGTCGCAATCACGGTCGTTACGAATCCCTTATGTTTCATGGATTTTGTCCGGGTCCTAGAAAAGAGTAAGAAGATGTGAGATCTCACATCGGTTGGAAGAAGAACGAAACATTATTTTTAAGAGTGCGGAAACATCTCCCTTAACAGACACATTTTAAAACCCTTAGGCTAACGGCACATACCAAAGCGAACAATATCTGCTACCGGTTGACTTGGGTTATTACAAAAAGTATCAGAGCTAGACATTTGGCAGGACGATGGGCCCTCAAGGGGTGGATTGTTTGAGCTGTTACAAATGGTATTAAAATCAAACACTTAGGTATTGTATCACTGAGAACAATGGGCTCTCAAGAGGGTGAATTGTGAGATCCCACATTATTTATAAGGGTGTGAACCTCTCCCTAACAGACACATTTTTAAATCGTGAGGCTGACGACAATACGTAACGAGCCACAACAGACAATATCTACTAGTTGTAGGTGAGTCTGACAGATAAGCCAAAGCGGTCAACATCTACTAAAACGGTGAGTTTGAGTTTTTAGAGAAGATGTGATATCTCACAGTGGTTGGAGAGGAGAACAAACCACCGTTTATAAGGGGTGTGAAAACCTTCCCCTAGCAAACGCGTTTTAAAGCCTTGAGAGGAAGTCCGAAAGGAAAAGCTCAAAGATGACAATATCTGCTAGCGGTGGATCTGAGTCGTTACAAAAGAAGATAACGGTTTGTCACAAAATGGAACCAGTTTAACAAATAAATAGAACATGCTACGGCATCTCCCCAGAATTCCTTCTGCGAATCATATTAAGAATGGTTCTATTCTTTCTCTCTAAGGTGCCATTTTATTGTGGGTTCGAGGCATTGTGAGTTAATTAAACCCTAAACCCTA
Source organism: Cucurbita pepo subsp. pepo (assembly GCF_002806865.2). Classification (NCBI taxonomy): domain Eukaryota; kingdom Viridiplantae; phylum Streptophyta; class Magnoliopsida; order Cucurbitales; family Cucurbitaceae; genus Cucurbita; species Cucurbita pepo. Next base: position 5,953,022 of record NC_036655.1, on the reverse strand, counting down.
ATAAAACCATTTTAAGTTCATTTTAGTAGATCAAATCATGGTCAGTAGTATACTAATGCTTTTTTTTTAAGACCAAAATTGAGCATCATTAAAATCTCCGAAAGTAAAAGTAATGTTCTTTTTTTTTTTTCCTTTTTTTTTGGAATCTTGGAATACTTCATCATTAAAGACCAAAAAAAAAGCAATTCTTCTACATTTATTTCTTTACTTCAATATCACACTTCAACAATCCGCGTGAATGAATCCATCAACGATAATGATAGCACGAATTATGACTGTTTCCATTGCAGTTTTCAATGGCCATAATGACGCCAAGCCATTACACTCCCTATATCTTCTTCCACCCACCAAACCAAGCGTGTTAGCACGCATATGCGATGAAGGTAGCAGCTGCATGCCTTGTCTGCATAGCCATTTTGGCATCACCCGCGATGGCGCGCGCGGCGATGGCGCCTGATCCCTTGGCAGCGGAAGGGTTCTCGTTGTTTGGTTGCACGTCGGCTGTTTCGGAGATGACCAAGTGTGTGGTTGATGTGATGAAGCAAGCTGTGGCTCCTCATCCGTCTTGTTGCAGAGCCATTTCTAAGCTTAATCGGTGTTCTTCTGCGTTTCTTAAAGATGTTCCTTCTGCTGATATGTTTTTGATTAAGACTGTTTGTGCTTTGTGGGGTGTTCCTGTTTCTTGATTGTGTGTTTAATGGATTGATTTGATGATAATGAATTGAAAAGTTATGTAATTGTGATTGGGGAATGGATACGATTTTCTCGTGATCCAATCCTTCTTTAACAAAGTCACGATTCTGTATTGATTATAAAGGGGAACGAAGCTATAAGAACTTAAGCCCACCCCTAGTAGATATTATCTGATTTTGCTCGTTACCTATCGCTGTCAGCCTCACAATTTTAAAACGCTTCGGTTAGGAGGAGATTTCTAAACAATGTTTTGTTCTCCTCTCTAATCAACGTGGGATCTCACAATCTATACTCTTAAAGGATCAACATCCTAGCTAGCATACCGCCCATCAGTGTGTATGGCTCTAATATCATTTGTAACAACCCAAGCCCACTGGTAGTAGATATTGTCCGTTTTGGCCCGTTACGTATAACTGTCTGTCTCACGGTTTTAAAATGCGTATATTAGGGAGATTTTTATATACCCTTTTAAAGAAGGTTTCTTTCTCCTCTCCAATCAATGCTGGAACTCATAATTTACCTTTTTAGGGGCCAACATCCTTGTTGGCACACTGACCCGCGGTGTGTGGCTCTAATACCATTTGTAACAACTCAAGCCCACCGCTAGCAGATATTGTCCGTTTTAGCCCCTTACGTATAGCCATCAGTCTCACGGTTTTAAAACACGTATATTAGGGAGAGGTTTTTATATCCTTGTAAAGAATATTTCGTTCCCGTATCCAATCAATGTGGGAACTCATAATCTACCTTTTTAGCGTCCAGCATCTTCGTGGCACACCGTTCGACAGTCTGTGTCTCTAATACCATTTATAACAACCAAGTCCACCACTAACAGATATGGTTCGTTTTGACCCGTTACGTTTTGTCATCAGTCTCATAGTTTTAAAACGCGTATGTTAAAGAGAAGTTTTCACACCATTATAAAGAATGTTTTGTTCCCCTCTCCAACCTAAGACAAATGTTTGGAGAGAATAGTTGACGTTTGGAAAGAATGTTTCGGGAACTAGTAGACGCGTTTTAAAACCCTAAAACTGACGTCAATATATAACAGGCTAAAACGAACGATAGCTACTAGTGGTAGGCTTAAACTGTTACAATGGAACTCCTAAGGCACGGGAAAAAGCTATACAAGTAATCTTTGTTTCTACCGAAAGTCGATAAAGCAAGTAGATTCCTACCCTAGAATTGAAACTGAAGAAAAAAAACATAATCAAGAGTGTAACTATAAACACTCATTCAAGTTTGAAAGTTCAAGGTTTAAATATGAGTTCATATCATAAAAATCTACCAAATTCATCCTGAAATTAAAAATTTTAAAGTTGAAATTAATACAATAACAAGTTCAGAGTCAAGAAAATAATTTTTTAGTGTCTTCTCGAGATTGCAGTTGACAAATCCAATTTCAGTTCTAAACCGATTAAAATGCTCTGTATTGATCTCTGTTTTGCAACCGGAACAGCAGAACTCCGTCGCTTCTGCACCACCAGCCATGGCCGGAACAAACCCTTCCGGCACCGTCCAAGGTGTAGCCTCTAAAGGAGAAGTCCCGGAAAGATACATCCATAAAGAAAGCGATCGAGGAGCTCGAGATGCTCCTTTAATGGCAGCTCCTGTAATCGATATGGCTCTCCTCTCCTCTTCCTCCAAATCCGGACCAGAACTGGAGAAACTCCGTCATGGACTTCAATCATGGGGCTGCTTTCAGGTTCGATTTCTTAAACCCTAATCGGTCGACCTAGTCCATTGACTCTGCATCTAGATCTCATCAAAACGAGCGTAAGTCGATTTAAATCAGATTAAAAAAAATCGCTAGGTTTCTGGTATTCAAACAGGTTGTAAATCATGGAATGTCAGCGGAATTTTTGGATGAAGTTCGTCGATTAGCGAAACAGTTCTTTGATCTTCCAATGGAAGAGAAATCGAAATACTCGAGGGAAGAAAATGAGATTGAAGGATATGGAAACGACATGATTCTATCAAATCAACAAATTCTCGATTGGACTGATCGATTATACCTTACTGTATATCCAAAAGAAAGCCATCGATTCAAGTACTGGCCAACAAATCCTGAAAGATTCAGGTACTTTTCTCAAACCTTAACGATTTTCCGAAGAATCTGCCGAAACGAGTTGATTTTTGTGATGAACAATGCAGGGAAGTTCTTCACGAGTACACTGCAAATGTGAAGCTGTTAAGCGAGAAAATCCTTAAAGCTATGGCGATTTCATTGGATTTAAACGAAGATAGCTTCATCAAACAGTATGGTGAGGAAGTTAAACTGGACGCACGGTTCAATTTCTACCCTCGATGTCGAAATCCGGATCTTGTTCTTGGCGTGAAACCGCATGCGGATGGATCGGCCATCACCATTTTGTTGCAGGATGAGGAAGTAGAAGGTCTTCAGTTCTTGAACGGCAATGAGTGGTTCAACGCCCCAATCGTTCCTGGCGCTCTTCTCGTCAATGTTGGGGATCAAGCAGAGGTAAACAAACACTCTCTCGTTCATCATCGCCAGTAGATATTGTACTCTTTCCCTCAAAAATTTTCACAAACATGTTCATGGCAGATCACGAGTAATGGGATATTCAAGAGTCCAGTTCATAGGGTGTTGACGAACTCGGAGAGGGAGAGGATATCGTTGGCAGTGTTTTACCTTCCGGATTGGAAGAAAGAAATCGAACCATTGGAGAAGCTCATCGATGAAACTCGGCCAAGGTTGTACAAGACTGTGAAGAACTTCGTTGGCCTTTACTTTCAGTACTACCAGCAGGGCCAGAGGCCCATGGAGGCCGCACGAATCTAAATTTGGTATCAATCTTAATCAATCGAATCAAATGGAATCATAATTTATTTTGTTTGTTTATGTTTTTCTTCCAATTTGTTCTATGAGGTTCTTGTTTGGACGAGTTTTGTATGGACTTATATCCACGCCATATCTTAGGAATAAGATCGTCATAACTTGTTTGGTTATGGTCACCAAGAACAAACCTATGTGTCGTTTACATCATTGGGACATCTCGAACATCCATCCATTCGAATTATATCGAAGCATTGGACACAGGATGTCATTGGAACACTTTGAATATCCATTTATCTGAGTTACATCAAGGCACTGGACGTCATCAGGGGATCTCGAATATCCAGGTTACATCGCGGCACAGAACATCTCGAACATCCATTCATCCAGGTTATATCGATGTATTCAACTCTCCTGTGTCCATGTTAGTTCATACCCTTTTCTTATTGGTCATATCGACAACGGAGCAAAACAAATTGAATGTCTCAATCAAATAATATAAACAAAAATAAAGACTATGTAACAATCTAAATCCACCTCATTGGGAGGCAGCATCCTCACTGGCACACTAGGTAGTGTGCCTTTAATACTATTTATAACAGTTCAAACCGACCGCTAGTAGTTATCTCATAGTCATTGAATAGCTTGGTGTGACTTCTTATCCATTTTATCAAACTCAACATATTTTCATTAAATGGCGTGACAAATTTTTAATACTATTCTCGCCAAGTGTCTTAAAAGTTGTCGACGCCTTCAATTTAATGTCGCCACGTCTACGTGCCTCGTCTTCAATCCAGGAGGAGAAGCCATTACAGAGCTGTCCATCATTGCTGCGCCGTCGTTGTCTTGTCTTGTTGCTGCCCCATCCTCCATGGCCGGAACCAACCCTTCCGGCAGCGTCCAAGAAATGGGTTCTAAAGCGGAAGTGCCGGAAGGCTACATCCATAAACAAAGGGATCGGGGAGCTCCGGATGCTCCATTAATGCAAGCTTCTGTCATTGATATCGCCCTCCTCTCAGCTTCCCCCAATTCCGGGCCGGAGCTGGAGAAACTCCGACATGGACTCCAGACATGGGGCTGCATTCTGGTCCGATTTCACCCCAACTTTCTGGAACATTTAGATTTTCTTAACCGAATGTTTCAAAAAATGATGCTCTGTTTCAGGGAATAAACCATGGAATGTCTCCTGAATTCCTGGAGGATGTTCGCCACGTAATCAAACAATTCTTCGCTTGTCCAATGGAAGAGAAGCTGAAATACTCCATGGAAGAAGCTGAGATTGAAGGATACGGCAACGACAAGATTCTATCCGACACCCAAATTCTTGATTGGAATCATCGTTTGTTCCTCACTCTGTTCCCAGAAGAAAGCCGTCGTGTTAAGCACTGGCCATCAAATCCTCACAGATTTAGGTAATTTTCTGGAATCTCTTTGAAATCATACAGTTTTGAATGGAATTGAAGAACATTGAGCATTGATTTCAGGGAAGTTATTGATGAGTATAGTGCTAATATGAGAGTGGTATGTGAGAAAATCTTGAAGGCCATGGGAAGATCATTGGATTTGGATGAGAATAGCTTTGTGGAACAGTTTGGTGAGCGATTTGAATTGGCTGCACGCTTCAATTTCTACCCTCCATGTCCGAATCCTGATCTTGTTCTTGGTGCCAAGCCTCATGCTGATGTATCGGCCATCACTGTTTTGCTGCAGGACGAGCAAGTTGAAGGGCTTCAGTTCTTGAAAGGGGATGAGTGGTTCAATGCTCCGATACTTCCCGACGCGCTTCTCGTCCTTGTCGGAGATCAAGTCGAGGTAAACCCTAATTATAATTAGGTTAGCTTTCAAAGTTTAGCTCCTAACAGTTGGTCCTATCTATTTAGTCTTTAAATGGAAACCTTTTCTCTAGAATACACGTTTTATTTTTAAAGGGAAGTCAGAAGGGAAAGCCCAAGAAGGACAATTTCTGGTAGCAGTAGAGTGTGGAAACCTTTCTCTAGAATATGCGTTTTAAAATTTTGAAGGGAAGTCGGGAGGGAAAGCCCAAGAAGGACAATTTCTGGTAGCAGTAGGTTTGGGCTGTTAGTGAGGATGCTAGGCCCCCAAGGGGATGGATTGTGAAATCTCACTTCTGGAGAGGATACAAAGCTTCTAAGAGAGTGAACGCGTTTTAAAGTCACAAAAACATTTATTTTAAAATCATTATGAAACATGCTCGTAATTTGGCAGATTGCAAGTAACGGGTTATTCAAGAGTCCAGTTCATAGAGTATTGACAAATTCAAAGAGCGAGAGGACATCTTTAGCCGTGTTTTACGTCCCAGATCCCAAGAAAGAAGTTGGACCATTAGAGACGCTCATCGATGAAACTCAACCAAGATCGTACAAGCCTGTTAAGAACTTAGTTGACCTTTACTTCGAGTACTACCAACGAGGCCGAAGACCAATCGAGACAGCAAGAATCTAAATTTGGTATCTCTACAAACTTACTAGGAATAAAATCTTATGAAATGGTAAAATTTGGTTGTACTTTAAATAAAATTTAATTTGGTTGTATTTTAAATAAAATTTTGTTTGAGGTTTGTTGTAGAAACAAAAGAATGTTTAAAAGGAGGTATCACCATGAGCAATGTATAGCAATAAAATGTGATGGGCATGGGTAGATGTTTACTCTATTGTCCACTTTAGCCCGTTAGCCCGTTACGTTTCACTATCAGCCTCATAATTTTAAAACACGTCTACTAAAGAGAAGTTTCTTCACTCTTATAAGAAATATTTCGTTCCCTTCTCCGACTGACATAGTGAACGCCGAACTACATCAAGAACTACATCAGTAAGAAAATGAGAGTATGAAAAGGGTTCTCAATTGGGAAAAAGAGAATAACATTGCAGTCTCATTTCAAAAGATTTAACTAATATCTCTTCTTTTCTTCTTCTTCATCAACAACCGATGAAAAGGTAAAAGGCTCTTCCACTTGAAACTACAAGTTTCTCAAAAGGGAATATCAATCAAAAGCTACAGAGACTTTAACATATAATACCAAGTCTAAAAAACACAGTGAAAATTTCGTGGAGGAGAGGTAGAGAGGCTATGTCAATGGATTCGAACAAAGATTCCTCTTGCTTTTTCTAGAGCCTGAAGAGAAGCCCACCGTGAGTGGCAAAGAAAGGAGCAAACACAAGGGACTCCACAGCCATCAGCTTGATGAGAATGTTGAGAGAAGGTCCGGAGGTATCCTTGAGCGGGTCTCCGATCGTGTCGCCGATAACAGCGGCTTTGTGTGGATCTGATCCTTTCGGGCCGAGGGTTCTTGCATGCTCAGAGGCACCAGCCTATCCATAAGACGACTTGCTATTACATCTAGTACCATGAAATCGTTACAACGTTGTAAAGATAACTATTGGATTCGACATACCTCGATGTACTTCTTAGCGTTATCCCAGGCACCTCCAGTGTTGGATGCAGAGATGGCGATCTGCACGTCAAGAACCATCAGTTAGATGGTGGCATTATAAGGTTCAAGCAAAGGTTTTAACAGGCCATCACATATACCTGCACACCAGAAACAAGGGATCCAGCAAGAACGCCAGAAAGAGTTTCGACCCCGAATAGGATACCGACAATTAGGGGTGTCAACATGACAAGGGCACCAGGTGGGATCATCTCCTTGATAGAAGCATCAGTTGAGATCTTGACACATGTAGCGTAGTCGGGCTTGGCAGTGCCCTCCATGAGACCTGGGATGGTGTTGAATTGCCTTCGCACCTCCTCGACCATCTTTAGGGCTGCACTCCCAACACTCTTCATTGTCATGGCAGAAAACCAGTACGGCAGCATAGCACCTACGATCAAGCCAATGAAAACTTTGGGTGTCAAGACGTCAACAGAAGTGACACCAGCACGGCTGACGAAGGCGCCGAAGAGAGCAAGGGACACAAGAGCAGCTGAACCAATGGCAAAACCCTGGAAAATGCAAATAAAGAATAAGCTACGACCGACTGAAAGCATAGCTTCTCATGCACAAATTGTGATAAAGAAAACATTACAATTGAGACGAAAAGAATAAATGAAAATACCTTTCCAATGGCTGCAGTTGTGTTTCCTGCAGCATCGAGGGCATCGGTTCTCTCCCGAATTCTGTGGCTCATGCCTGCCATCTCTGCAATGCCTCCAGCATTGTCACTGATTGGACCATATGCATCAATGGCCAAACCAGTAGCTATTGTACTCAACATTCCAAGAGCAGCAACAGCAATGCCGTACATTGCAGCAAAGGTGAAACTAACAAAAATGCTAACTGCAATTGCAAAAATGGGGATAATGACAGATTTGTATCCCAAAGCCAAGCCAAAAATAACATTTGTAGCAGCTCCGGTTCGGCAGGAATCAGCAACATCCTGCACAGGGCTGAAAACCCAAACCAAATCCGTGATCAGATTTTCGTTCTTATATACAGAAGTAATTGAATCGTTGAGAATTGACTAGGTAAATGCCCAAAAATCAAATACCTGTATGCATTGCTAGTATAGTACTCTGTCACAAATCCTATTATAAGCCCAGCCCAAAGACCGACAGCAACGCACAAGAAAAGTTTCCTGAATGCCAAATATTTTCTGGTGAATCAAACCAATAGTGATAGAAAAAAGCAATTGTAAGACAATAATTCAAGAAGCACTAACCAGTTCTGTACAACTTTTTGAGTTCCAAAATTGAAAATGGTGAATGTTGATGGAACAGCCACCCAAGTAACAATGGCAATTCCAAAGGTCATTAGAACAGTAGAAATTATGAGTTGCTTCTTCAATGCTGGCTCAATTTCCTTAACAGCCTTGATCTCAAAGAAATCAGTAGCAAATAAGGTGGTGATCAGGCAAACAAGGATACCCACAGAACTAACTATGAGTGGATAGAGCATTGGTGTCAGCTCATGGTTGTTGCCGAAAGAAGAGATAGAAGCAACAACAAGAGCAGCACAGGATGATTCAGCATATGAACCAAAAAGATCAGATCCCATACCAGCAATATCCCCAACATTGTCACCCACATTATCAGCAATGACCTGCCAAAAGAACGAGTGATTAGATTCAAAGAGAAAAGTATCAGCACAAAATGAATTAAGAAAAGATATCTAGAGCAGTGGTCGTTACAGCTGGGTTTCTTGGATCATCCTCAGGAATGTTCCTTTCCACCTTGCCCACAAGGTCAGCACCAACATCAGCAGCTTTAGTGTAGATACCACCACCAACTCTACCAAAGAGAGCCATGGAAGATCCACCAAGACCATACCCAGTGATAGACTCAAAAAGGCCACCCCAATCTTCGCCATAGTACAACTTGAAGACGTTAATGGCAATAAACAAAACCAAGAGACCATTGGCAGCTAGGAGGAAGCCCATGACAGCACCAGACCTAAAAGCAGTAATAAATGCCTTTCCAACACCTTTTCTTGCCTCCAAGGTGGTTCTGGCATTTGCATATGTAGCAATTTTCATTCCAAGGAAACCAGAAACCACTGAAGTAACTGCACCAAGTAAAAATGATATAGTGCTGAATATAGCCGTCGCCAAAGCGGGCTTGCAAATCTTTGTTTTGTCATAAGTGCACGCTTGAGGCTCGGTACTAAAACCCTCCACTGAGCCAAGGAACACGAAAATCAAGACTGCAAACAACACCATAAAGATGCCAACATACTTGTACTCCGTGAACAGGAAGGAGGTTGCCCCTAATACATCAAAACGTAGAGAGAGACTTCAACAAAAGGAATTCATAGAAATATTTTCAATTTTTAACCCAAAAAAACAGAGTATTAATTTATTTGCATACCATATATAAAAACAACAATTCCATAAATATCACACGGAACAAACAAGATATTAACGAAGAACCCGATGCAAAAAAACAGGAATCTCATGAACTTAAAAGAAGTGCTGATTAGCTCTAGATGTGGTGATGCACCTTCATCCTCTTCCCAAAAAAAGGAACATTACAACCCAAACTGATAAAAAACAACACCCAGATATGAGAAAGTGCCAAAGAATCTGACAGTGCGTCTTCTTCTATTTTTAATAAATTGAAACTATTTAACCATCATTTCCTAGATCTCTTCATAATTTCAAATCCTTGTTATCATAATCGGTTTGAAGATTCTTGAAAGAATTCATAGACAAAAGACTACGTGTATTACAGACGCGATAACCAATCAAAACAAATAATTGTAATCCGTAATTAGTGGCTCCGTAAAGTATTTATGAAAATGGTGTAAGACCGGTGAACAGACATCCAAACATCTACTTCACTAAGAAGAATCCAAACTGAAAAATCGCTCCGGAAACTAAGAGCCAGTCAAGAAACGAGAAATGAAATCCCATGGGAGAGAAAAAGAAGATAAAACCTAAAGCGTTCACAAAAGGAAAAGACAAAAAAATATCCATAAAAGAGAAAAACAAAATCGAAGAATCATAAATCTGAGAATCCATCACCAGATCTAGCAATTAATAAGGCCTAATAAAGAACAAAGCAGAAAACAAATCTGAAATGAACAATAACGATAAGCGGTTTACCCTCAGAGATAGCATTCTGAATTTCGGCACACTTAATAACAACGTTATGGTCGTTGACTCCTTCTTCCTCCTCGATAAGGTAGTCGGAGTAGCCATTTTTAGCAGCGGCGGAGTTGTTATGAGTGGAATCTCGACCAGGCGACAGCTTAACCTGAGAGACATAGTACCACTGCACCAAAGAGAAGACTATTCCTACTACGGCACAGACCGGGATGAAAATCTGAGTGCCGAGATCTGGAAGAATGGTGACGACGCCCATGGCGAAACACACACAGACACGAACCCCACGAAACGAAGGAGAAGGACGAAGAAACAAGGGTTTTGGTGGGGTGGTCGCACGGTGGGTGAATGAACGAAGATTTGAGGCTGAGATGTGTTGGGAGAAAGGGGAGCTGGTATTTATAGTATGTGAAAAAACCCGGTGAGAGAGAAAAGGGGATAGAATGTGCGTGTTCCGCGCGTGAACAAAGAAATGTGGCTAATTACAGCTCTGCCTTGTTTGGGTGACATTAGTTTCCTATTCCGGAATCCCTCCAAACTAACTCTTAACCCGATTAACCTAATCCCCCTTTTCAACTTCCTTTCTTCTCTATTTATCTTCTCTCTTTCTATTTTGGTCCTTGTGTCCTTATTTTTACTGCTTTTTTTTTACTTCAAATTTTTAATTATTACCCTCCAAGTTCCTTTTTTCCATTACTACCCTTATAAAAATTTCATTTAATATATAGTAAAATTTGTAATTTAACCCATAGTAAAAAATTAGAGGCTAATTAGATCTAGAATAAGTTAAAAGTATTTAATATAAAAAGTATGGTATAAAATAAAGCGTTATTTTTGTTATTTTATATTTAATATAATCTTAATTTTAGTCTCCGAACCTTCAAAATATCTAACTATTCAAATGTTTAACCATTAGATTTCACGTTATATATTACGATAACGATAATTAAAAATAATTTTTTTTATTGGCGTGAATTATATAAAACATTTTAAAAATTTAAGGCTAAAATAAAATAGATCACAAGATATTAAAGCTTAATCTTCTGTCCTAAACATAAAAACATATAATAATCCATAAGAATAAAATTATATTAATTAAAATAAATAAAAAAGTAAAAAAAAAATGGTAATTATTTAAATCTATGGGAATAATATTGTTTAAATGGGTGGACCCACGTTGCCAGCTGTAGATCGAGGATGTTGGCCGTGGTTGAGATCTGGGAGGAGGAGCCACCGTAGCCCTCCGCCCTGTGCCACCGACATCAAACTGGGCCCCACCCACCCCGACCAGACCAACCATTAATATAACAGCTCAACCTTGCATAATATATATATATTATTTCTCATTTTATATAATTAATGGGAAATATCTCAGAGATTTGGAACGGAATTTATTTAATTAAATTAATAAGAAATACATCTGGCTTCTGGATCGAAGCGCACGTGTAAGGCAAGTGGGTCTGTGGATTTTTGTGTGTGATTTAATTTCAAACACGTGTGAGTTTTGTTTGAGTTGGTGCGGAGGACAATTCTTGTTGTTTAAAATATTATTACATAATTCACTCATCTCAAATTTAATTATTATAAATATTTTTAAAATGAAATTAAACCTAAATTACAATAACCAAGAAAATAATTTTAATATTTTCATTAATAAAAAAGTTTTTAAATACCCATTTATATTTTTTTTAAATGATATTATTTATTATTATTAATGGATGTAGATAGAAGAAAATAAAGAAGAGAAAAAGACAAGACATGCAAATAAAATAATAATAATTTAAAAAAGTAAGGAAAATAAAGGAGAGGGGAAAGACAACGAGAGAATCCTATGATTGTCTTGTTTGTTGTGAAATGGTCGCATAATTTTGATAAAAATAATTAAATAATTAAAAAAAGTAGGATTTTTTTTTTTTTTTTACCAATTTTCTTTATTCCCACTTTGCCCTCAATCTTGGAACTCCAATTTTTTTTTTTTCCTTTTTCTGAAAATAATTAATAATTTAATCAATTTTAAATCTAGATTTTCATAAATAAATTGATTTAGATTTTCTATTAAATAAATTAAATAAATCTAAATAATTCAAACTTTATAAATTAAATTAATAACTCAATTAATGTTTGATTATTATTTTTTTAATAAATATTTATAAAATGAGATTTTGATACCCATTTAGTGGCATGGAAAAGCAGCCAAATATTCTTTAATAAATCCACTTTTTTATTTAGTTTCAACAAATATTCTTTAATAATAATTAAAGAAAAAAAAATAGAAGGAGAGCGACAAAGTAGAGAATAATAAAATACGTAATTAAATGTTAATAGTATTTAATTAAAACTTTAACCCTTAATCTTCTACCCTAATTTAAGGCCAATCTTGTCTTAATATTATTATTAGTTAATTGTCTTTATCGTAGCTGTTGCTCCATTATTAGCTCATGGGTTGGCTAACTTAATTTAATTTAACTTTTATTTAATTTTTACGTTTCCTCTAATTCAATAATTTTACCCTAATTGAAGATTTAAGTAAAGAAAAAATTATATTTTTTTTTTTAACGGCTGAGGACGAGTTATATTTCTATCCATTAGAATTAAGTATGATTCAATCATTTATATCCGTCTATTAAAATCATAATTTGTGTCTCTGCCTTCTCAAGTTACATTTGAATTGACCTGTTTGATATAGTTATATCAGTCTGCAATTGACATGCTATACGCCAAAGTTCCACAATTTTCTCAACCATCCACAAAGGGTTTATCTTTTATTGTCTTTCCCAAAATAGTTGAACCACCCTCTTTAGAGAGGGTGGGAATGGATGAGAATTCAATGGAAAACAAATTATGTAAATTTGATGTATACTTAGCCCATCGAGAGACTGATGACAGTATATAACGGGAAAAAGTGGACAATATCAGTTATTGGTGGGTTTGAATTGTTAGAAATAGTATCAGATTTATGCACTAAGCAGTGTGTCTATGAGAACACTGGGTCTTCATTGTAAAATCCCACTGGAGCATAAAACGAAATTCCTTATAAGGGTGTGGAAACCTCTCCGCATTATACGCGTTTTAGAACTGTGAGGTTGACGACGATACATAATGGACCAAAACAAACAATTTCTACTAACGGTAGTCTCGAGGTATTAGAATATCGTAGCAAAAAAAGAAAAAAAAAATTTGAACATGTAAGAACCGTTTTTTTAATTTAATAATATCTATCAAAATCTCAAACTTAAATATTTAAAAAAAAAAAATCTATATTGTAATTAATCATAGTTGAAAAGAATCACATACTTTTCCCCTACTACACAAAGAAAAAAAGATAAATTAACTAAAAAATAATAATTGAATACATTATCCACGTGGAAATAGAGTAAAAATCTCTATAATTTTGTTAAATTAAACCTAATTAAATGGATTTAATGTTTATTACTATTTCAAAGATTAAAGGATTAATTTTAATTAAATATATTTTAAATCAGAAGCTTATAATATAATACTAATTATTATTTTGAACAAATTACTTGAGGATTATAGTGAAGTTTTAAGAAAATAAAAAATAATAATAATAATAAAAATAAAGAAAAGCTGATTCGGATAGAGATGCGTTTGGTTTACGCTCTCTCCACCTCGGAGTTGGTTCTATCTTGGCAGGAGTTATCCGAATAACCCTCGCCACGTCATTACACCGCAATTATTATTATTATTATTATTATTATTATTTATAATAAATGGAGAAAATATAGAGCAACGGCGGGGACAAGGCTTATTATTTACATCATTAAAAATGGTTTGTTTCAAAACGCTGTCGTTTGTCCTTGTCTTGTCGGAATCACCACAACTCAACCTCGTCTCCACGGTCGTTGGAAAACCATCCCTCTCTTATTTTATAATAATAATAATAATTATTATTATTATTATTTTGTTATTGTAATTTAAAAACTTTTTTTAATACCCGACATCTAATCGCAATTACGACAGCAAATTATAATATATTTTAAAAATTATAAGATGTGACACTCGAGTAAAAGAGGACTACATAAATTAATTACGACTATAAATTGAAATTAAAAAAAAAAATTAAAAAAATAAAATCATTTGAAAAATATAAAAAGCCAAGAAGAAATTCCGAAGGCGGTACTGAATTTGGGTGGGGGAGAATGTGGGGCCACTGAATTACCAAAAAGGGTATTAGGCTTTAACTGAAGAAGGAGCAACTGAGTTAGGTAGGAGGGACAAGGTAGTAAATTCAGGGGTTTTTGTCTGTTGGCGTAAGGGCATTTTAGACTATTCACCTGTTATGCTGCCCAAAAGATAAGGATCCTATCCCTGGGTTTGCAGGATAGACCAGAACCAACGCACACTTATATTAAATTGTTTATTATTTTAATAAGTAATAAATGTTTTTTTTAGTAGATAATATTATATTGTAAAAGTCCGTACTGCATATTTAATCCTTATTCTAACCTAACTCAATAAATACTTTTATGTAATTATAATGTTGGGCTTAATGCAGTAGGCCCAGCCCATCATAGTAAGCCCAGCCCAATAACTCTTTTAGGTCCATTTAGAAATTTGGGCCAGGCTATTTATAAGATCGTGATATATTTGTTTAATTAATTATTATCGTTGTTAATAATCCATACACTATTTTTCAGATAGAATTGTTGGTTTTTTTTTTTTTTTTT